>NW_020884897.1:8450106-8470994 GCF_003945725.1 Corapipo altera | reverse complement strand
GGCTCCCGCGCCCCGCGATCGCCCCGCCCGGCGGGGAGGGCACGGGCGGGGCGGCGGCGCCGAGCGGAGCGGCGGGACCGGCGCTGCCTCCGGCCGCGGGTAGGTCGGCGGCGGGTAACGTGACATCCGCGGCTCGGCGCTTATAAACCTCCCCCGGGGCGCGGGCCGGCGGCGGGCGGCCGGCAGGGAGGCGGCGGAGCAGCGGCCGCGCAGCCCCTTCCCTGAGGTGAGCGGTACCCGCGGCCCCGGAGGGAGAGGATGGGCGCGGGGGCTGAGGTTTGACGGGCCCGGGGGGGGATGCGAAGCCCTTCCCAGCGGGACAGGGGCAGCGCGGGTCCGTGGCCCTGTCCTCCCGTGGGGCCGAGGCAGTGCAGCCCCGGGGCCGCTCGGCTGTGTCAGGTCACCCCGCATCCTCTCTGGAGCCCGCTGGGTGCTGGAGGAGGCGCCGGCCTGACCCGTTGTTTGGGGGCTTTACTAGCGTGTGCCTGTGCGTTGTGTTTTCAGGACCCCGGTGAAGCCAATGCCCAGGTTGGAGAGCTGCGCCTGGAGCTGTTCCTGCACTGCCAGGGGAAGGCACAGGACCCAGCTGGGGGGCACGGCAGCGGGACTGGCCGCCAAGGTGGGCGAGATGCTGAGCTCCTCCGTGTCCAGCCCCTCGCTGGCGATGGTGGGTCGCGGAGCTCGCAGCCCCAGCACCTCCAGCGCCAGCAGCACCTCCAGCGCCAGCAGCACCTCCAGCAGCAGCAGCAGCAGCACCTTGAACTGGAGTCAGCACCTGGTGCAGAGGAGCGTGGTGCTCTTCGTCGTGGGTGCTTTCATGGCCCTGGTGCTGAACTTGCTGCAGATCCAGCGCAATGTGACTCTGTTCCCTGACGAAGTGATTTCCACGCTCTTCTCCTCCGCCTGGTGGGTGCCCCCGTGCTGCGGCACAGCAGCAGGTGAGTTGCTGACTTCCACGGGTGATTTTTTTTCTCTCTTTTTCCTCATCCCGTGGCAGAGGAGAGGCGGTGGGGCTTAACGCGTGACCCGTGCGCGCGTTGGACCCCAAGCGCTTCCATCGCGCGGCGAGCGATGCGAACTCGGGCTTTTCGGAAGGATGCGCGCCCCGCTTTTTCCACCCGCGAGAGCCGCCCGCGCCTTCCCGCGCGTCCCAAGGCTGTCTTTTTGAGCCGGTGCTCTCTGAGCGTGGGCAAGGCGCGTTCTTCCCGGCGGGAAGCGCGGGGGGGGGGGGGGGGGGGGGCGGGGGGGCGGGGGGCGGGGGTGACACCGGGACCGACACCGGGACCGACACCGGGACCGACACCGGGACCGGCCGCGGGATTTCCCGCGCTGCCCCCGCCCCGCGCCGGGCGCGAGCGCGCGCGGTGGCCCCGCCCCCCCCCGCCGCCCATTGGCTGCCGCGGAACTGGTGAGCGGCGGGCGGCGCGCGCCATTGGCTGCGCGCGGGAACTGGCCACGGGCCGGGCCCAAAACAAGGAAGTCACGTGCGGGGCGCGCGGGCCGGGCCTGTCACCGGCCTGGCCCCTGTCACCGGCCCCTGTCACTGGCCACTGTCACCTGCCTGTCCCTTGTCTGCTCCTCGCTCCCCCCGGTCACCGGCCTGTCAGCGGCCTGCCCCTTGCCTGATGTCCCTGCCCCAGTCACCCGTCCCGTCGCCTACCTGTCCACTGCCCCTTTCCCGCTGCCCCAGTCACCTGCCTACCCACTGGCCCTGTCACCTTCCCTGATGCCCCAGTCCCCTGCCTTTCCCCTGCTCGCTGCTCCTGCCCCCTGCCTCTGCCCTGCCCCTGTCCCCTGCCTGTTCTGTCACCAGCCTGCCCCTTGCCTGGTGCCCCTGTCACCAGCTGTCGCTTGCCTGTCCCCTGCCCTTTGCCCACTGCCTCAGTCACCTCCTTGCCTCTTGCCTGATGCCCCAGTCACCTGTTTTTCCCCTGCCTGCTGCTCCTGTCCTCTGCTTTTCCTCTGCCCCTGTCCCCTGCCTGTCCTCTGCCACCTGCCTGTCACCAGCCTGTCCTTTGTCTGCTCCCCCCCCAATCAGCTTGTCCCCTGTCACCAGCCTGCCCCTTCCCTGATACCTGTCACCTGCCCCTTGCCCACTGCCCCAGTCACCTGCCTTTTCCCTGCCACCTGCCTGTCACCTGCCTGCCCACAGCCCCTGTCCCTTGCCTGCTCTCCCTGTCACAAGCCCCTGTCACCTGCCTGTCCCCTGCCCCCTGCCTGCCTTCTGCCCCCTGCCCACCCTTACCCACTGCCAGGCAAAATCCCACAGAAGACCTGGGCTACGCTGCAGTTGTAGCAGCAGTGGGCACTTACCTGGTGGATTAGTGTTCATAACCCCCTCCCAGCCGTGTCAAAACAAGGCTTTGACAAAGGGTTGAGGGATTAAAAATTAGTTAAGTTTTAGGACACTCTGATAGTTTTTAACTTGCATTGAAAGTACTTTAAACAACTCTTGCATGGTTGGTTTTTATTTTAATGCAGTGACGTTGTCATGTGATGCTTATTTGTATCACATAGTAAGGGACTAAGAATGATAAACTGTAAACTTGAATGAATGATAAACTGTGTAATAAAAGGGATGCTGTGGGATATGCTCCAGTGAGAGTTCTCATAGTCCTGTCACAGTTGGATTAAACTTTGGAATTTAGCTGTTATCACAAGGGAAAAGTCCTGGTAGCTGGCATCAGAATAATGAAACTGTGTCAGCATTAGATCATATGTCTGTCTTGGAATAGTATGCTTTGTAGCCTTCTTAACATAGAAGTTATTCCTCTTAGGAGTTTAAGGGATCAAAAAAAAGAGGGTAGGAAAGGAAATGAATAAACATAGGAGTTAACACACAATAAAAGCGTCGTGTCTAACCCTGGAGTTGGCAACAAGACTTGCAAGTCTTGGAGGAATGGAGCTCCTCTAGTGTTTGTGATAGCAGCTGAGCTAACACTGGCCTATGTTTTTCTTCTGCAACCAATTTGCAGGCTGATAAGGCTGAGAAAATGCTATATGATGATACAAACTTTGTGCGATTAATAGTATGAGTAGTTATTTTTCCGTGACACAAACACGACTGATGGCAGGTGCTTCTTTAAGTTCAGCTCTGCATCTGTTTGGTATCAAAATTCATGTGACCTGGACAGGCTGACTTACAGCCCAGCAGAAGGAGAGAAAGCAGCTCTGCCAAGAAACTCTTTAAGTCCAGGCAAATACTTAATTCAGGGCCTGATTCGAAGCTGATGAGTCATGTTCATAAAACTGTCTGCCCTGCACGTGAGCAATGAACACATATTCCAGTCCTCGCTGTAATTAAGCTTTTGTTATGCTTTGGTTTTTATTGGTACAAGCATTTGCTCGGGATGTCAAATGATAAATCACTTTGGAGAAAAATTGCTTCAAGTCGGATACCTTAACACTGGGTGGTTTGTTTTTCTTTTCTAAAGTAGAAAGTGAGGGTAATAATTGCATTTTCTTCGCCGTGCTTACAGTAGTGTGATAAGCAGCTCACGGCTTTCTCAGGCACTTTTTTGCCGGCTAATATTTGATAACATTGGAGTAACCATTGTATAACAGTTAGTGCAAGTAGTGTTGCTTCTCTTGCAGCTGTCGTTGGCCTGCTGTACCCCTGCATTGACAGCCACCTCGGGGAGCCACACAAATTCAAGCGGGAGTGGGCCAGTGTCATGCGGTGCATCGCGGTTTTCGTTGGCATCAACCACGCCAGTGCTGTATCCTTGAGACAATGTTCATTGTTGCTCCATGTGCTTAGTCTGTTGTCATGAAACAGTGTCTGGGGGAATTGCAAAGGTAAGGATGGTGCTGCTACTGGCAAAGTTCTGTCAGACCTGCTGTACACTGCAGTAATTACTGTAAGATATATAACACAGTTCATTTAAAGTAGTTGGTGGGAGTTCTGGGAGGGGAAAGGGATGGACATTATAGTATGTCTGGTTTAACTACAAGCATAACAGTGTAAGTTGTGTTATTTTAATCTGTTTGTTGCCTGCATCTAATAGTTAACACAATTAACTGGTGATGTACTAGTGAGAAGCACTGAGTAAAAGTGTTCTTGTGTTGTGATGGTCTAAGCAGAAAACGTAAAGCTGAATTACTTGAGACAAAAATCCATAAAAGTTAAATATATTACTATATAGTATATTCTTTAGATGCTCAGTGCGACAAAAATTGATGTTGACTTTGCATTCACGATCCAGTCAAAGTCAAGAGCTATGATTGCTTGGCAGGTCTGAAAACCAAATCCTGAATATATTGTATTTAAAGACAGAGAATCATGCTCACTTTGAGTTCTCCCTTGATCAGTGTCAGCAGCAGGATGTCTGCAGACTTCAAAAGATTGTCCTTAACATCTTTTTCCAGAAACTAGACTTTGCAAACAACGTCCAGCTGTCCCTGACTCTGGCAGCCTTATCACTGGGTCTTTGGTGGACATTTGATCGTTCCAGAAGTGGTCTCGGACTTGGAATTACAATAGCCTTTGTAGCAACCCTGATAACCCAGTTCCTTGTATATAATGGTGTCTATCAGTAAGTTATACTTCTAAAATACTGTTTTTACTCTCATGTCTTAAGTAGAAACGTGGGTGCACGTGCACTGGAAGTTAGTTATTAACATATTTGGCACATCATTATTGTTATTAGACATTTTGTTTGTCTAAGGCTGCTAATTGTCCAGTTATTCCAAATGATAAGATTGGGAACTGGGAGTGGGAGGTGGGGAGCAGACAAATTGGGATGTATGTTGAAATGGTAACAGCTCAGCAAACTGAACTTCTCCTGGCTCTCAGGAGAGTGAATTTCTAAGCTTTGCTGATCAGGACGTGGAGGTTTAGAATCTTACAAACTTAACAGACTTAATTTGGTCTCCTTGCTTCCTTTTCTCTGTTACTGCCTTTTTGTTTCAGCCCAGTGAGAGAATTCTATAGCATCTTATTAACAGTGTGTAAGGTGATGAAAATCACTTTTCTCTAACTTATTTCCTTTTGTTTACTAGGTATACATCCCCAGATTTTCTTTACATCCGTTCTTGGCTTCCATGTATATTTTTCTCAGGAGGTGTGACTGTAGGAAACATAGGACGCCAGCTGGCTATGGTAATTACTGTATAATTAGTAGTTTCTTTAACAATCCAAATATCTTCCACTGTTGTTAGTCCAAGAATAAACTATGCCTTTAAGGGTATGACTCACAGACTGACAGAGTTAAATAGATATATTTTAAAGAGCTGAACTGTAAGCAGACAACCTGTGTTGCCAGCAGAGTAGGTATTGTCTTAGTAAGTGGTTGAGTATCTGTTTTATTTAACTTTTTCCAGTAACAGCCTAATTAAGATTGGAATCAGTACATGGCTTCTGCTGATAATCACTCCTGTTCCATCAGTACTTAGAATTAACATCTAAGGTAGCTAGAAAACTGGGGCACAGATGGACTTTCTGTAATTATTTATGTACTAAATTATTTTTGTTATGTAAATGAAAGGAAATGTCTCTATATAGCATCCAGTTCCACCACTTTATAATCAAATATACTGTTGCTGGTCACTTAAGATGTAGTTAAAGTATCACTCTATATATGGGATAATATAAATTACTATCTTGTTTGCTAGATTCTTAAGTAATTATTTCCTTGTGGCATACTGAAGAGTCAACCTGGCTGTGTGTTTGCACATCAGTCTAAGGCTTGGTTGTGAGAAGTGTTCTGACACTGATGGATAGTATTAAATAATATTTCATTGATTTATCTTCTGTCTTCTTTGCTACACAAGTCCTGTATCCTGGAAAATATCCTTCAAGTGTTTAACTTTTCTAAGGCTGGTGTGGTTTAGGTGGCTTCAATTTTTAATGCAGGAAGGGCATCTGTAGACTTGGGAGTTCCTGAAGTACTAGTCTCTGAACTGCTTAGTAAGGGGGAGAGCTGCTTTTTGGGACAGAACCATGAGTGAGTAAAAATATTAGTCTAAAATTAGCTGTCTTTCTGTCCCTTCTGCCTGGCCTGGCTGACCCAGTGGATGGCTGCTGATGTACTTCTAGTGTGGATGGCCTGAACTGGACACTGCAGGGGGACAGGCCTGCAGACAAGCTGGGCTGTTCCCTGACCAGCCCTGGCTAATGTTAAATATCGATTTCTTTAGTATTGATTCTCATTTACACTAAACCCACAGTAACCTCTCGTAGAAAAGGCTGCTTAAGGAAAAGAAAAAGGCATGGGGAAAATCTACTCCTCTTCTTGAGGTTTTTCTTTTGTGAGCACTTGGTGTCAAGTTACAGATTTCCTGGGACTGTGGTCACCATCTTAACTTCACAGTCAATTTGCTTTGCTCTGAGGTTCTTTAAAACACAAGCTCACTACTGCCCCTTCAAATCCCACTGGTGCAAACTACCTGCACTTTTTTTTTCTTAGGACTACGTGTATGGGGGGGAAAGAGGGTATAATTTCTCTTTTTAAATTTGCCTCTCATATCAAGTGAAAAACATATATTAATTTAATTCTATTGAAGCTTTGCTATTGCAGCAGAGTCTCAAAATAAAATTATAGTCTGTTTTATGCTGCAGTTCTATATTTCACATGGGCATATGCAGTGCTTCCATTGGCTCTCCTGCTTCTGTTAGAAAGCAAAGAAGGGATCCTGAAAGGAGTAAGAGCTAAAATAAATTCAGGCACATAGAATTCTTTGTTGTTTTTTTTTTTTCCTTTTGACTTCTTTTCACCTGGCATCTCACCTGAATGTAGTTAAAATCACACTGGCTGCTGCCTGCAGCTTTCCTGTCAGTCTTGTCATCTTCCTTATAAAGAAAGAGGGAAGTTGGCAAGGCAAAGGTTTTTATTCTGGTTATCTGGAAGTCCCTTTACTGTGATATACACTACTATTACTTAGTCTGGAAGAACTTGGTGAAGCCCAACATTTTCATAGGAAAACTTCTGCAAGTCACTATGAAGCATTCAGTGCTGGAATTCAAAGCATTCGACTTCTAAAGTAGAGTCTAAAACTCAGTCAACCACATCTTTCTTCTATAGAGAGAACTGAAAAGCATCAGTCTATTTTGTCATTGTGGATGTGGCAAGAAGATGGAATATAGCATTTTTTAAACCATACTTGAATAAAACAGTTATTTCTGTAGCTGTATTCTCCTGTGGCCCCTGAGCTGTTTGCTGCCTGTGACAGTTGGTGATCAAACAGCAGATATTTTCTGGGCCTGTCTAGAGGAGAAGGTGGCACCTGTGGAAATTAGTGGAGTAAAGTTGCCTTGCTTCTTCCTCAGCCCCTGTTTAGCTTTTGCAGTTAGAAAAGAAATTGAAAGTAAAATTAGAAGTGTCCCTGAGACGTCTCCTCCCATGCTGATAGACAGTAACTGGGAGATGCTTGCTGCTTTTCAGTCACTGGATTTTAAGTGAGCTCACATGTACTACAAAGTGCAGTGTAACCTTTAAGCAAACCTGCTGGTAGCAGAGACTTTTGGGGGTTGTTTGTTTTGTTGGGGTTTTTTGCTATCAGTTTGAGGATGAAATCCAAAGTTTCCTTGTAATAGCCTTTATAGCAAAGGAAGACATGAAGCTGCTGCTGCTGCTGCTGCTGCCATCAGCTCTGTCTGCTGATTATTACACCTAAAGTTGCTCAATGAGTGCTCATCAGCTGGGTTAAATGGATGGCAGCACTTCATTTAGAGTTGTAACCATCATTCTCGGCATCTGGCGAGCTAGGGTTGTGTTCAGAACTTGGACCTCACAAATATGTATTGTTTGCTAGTGCTGGAGGCTGCAGGACTGAGAATGCATTCAGTACTTGCAAACACATTTGCATTTTGACCTTAGAAAGAGAAGAACATGTTACAAGCTTTGTTTTAAAGAAAAGTTGGGTAAATTCCTCACACTGACATACACTACAGGGTTTCATACTAGAAAAGGGACTTAGGAGGAAATGAGTAAGTCTCTGATACCAGGTTTTGTTTGGAAAATAATGTAATTACAGTTGAAGACAGTTTAAAAAAGAAAAGGGCTGTTAAAACTGAATTAATGTCAAGTAAGTGAAGCACTGTGTACCTTCTACTAATAAATAAACTGAGATAGAGAGGAAAGATAACAAAGTCTTATAAAAAGCAGTGCAATTGGTAGATGGGTTTTTCAGATGCACTAACTGAGGCAACAAACACCCATAGTGATTTTTTTTTTGTCCACAGTCCTCGTTTAGCTTTTATAAGAAGCCACGTCTAGGTCGTTGTCAACTTAAGTGAAGTTAGTTGACCATTTAATGATTGAAAATACTGCATAATGTAGTCACTTACCAGATGGCATTAAAACATAATATGTGTTTGATGTTTTTTATCCGTAGGGTATTCCAGAGAAACCACACAATGACTAAATCTTCGAAGGTGCCAGCGTGAAAGCAACATTACGAAGACGTGTTCCTGTTTAAAACTGAAGATTATTTAGAAAAAAAATAATCTCTTTATGGGCTCACTGCACAAATGACTTGTGGAAAAAAAAATATTAATCCACTCTTAGAATAGCCAAGTGAAATTAACTGCTTATCTTGAAATCTTACCCTGATTTACCACATAAGCATTTGCATATGGCTGTTCTCTGGAAGAGTTTAACACCAAGTTGCATACAACTGTTCAGGCTAAGTGGCAGTTTTCCAAGTATTAGATTCTGATGTAAGTTATTGAATCAGCTGCCGTATTTTAAAGCCTTGAAACTGAAATTTAATTACAAGCTCTTGTATCAGTGCCCAAAGGAAGTAGATCGATGGTGCTTAACAATGATGAAGTATGGTTTAATAGGAATAGTATTTATCCAAATCTTTAAAAAATAGGGTTGTTTAAAAATAAGAGTGATCAAAACAGATTAAAGGCACTGCACTAATGCTTTTAGGAGTCTTATGAAGGAATCATGCCCTTACTTGTAATGCTGCATTAAGTTTCTGTCTTTGACAGTGAAGAGGGTTGGAGGGATGAAAGGTTGGAAGTCTTAGTTTGGAATTTCTAAATTACTTCAGTACGATGGGTGAACGCAGGAGACAATCTTGTTCAAACGTGAACTTTTATCAGGAGATTCCGACTGGAAATTTCATTATTTCTGAAGCTTGCAGTTAGATTTGCAAGAATCAAGTTCTGGCCCTCATTCAGTAAGATATCTAAGTGTGTTTGAGTACTCCTGCTTAATAGTAGACACATACTTCAGTATCTCACCAAAGGAGGTCTTGGGTATCTCAAATGTCTGGTGTCACTGAAAAAACACGCACTGCGTGTCATTGTGTGACCCCCAACTGTTCGATTTGCCTTTTCCTCCTAGAGCTGTCCTTGATCTTCAGTCTGAGTCAGGGTTTTGACTGAAACGATTGGAAACAGAATTGGGCCTAAAATGTGATTTAAACTGTATGTGAAAAACAGCGAACAGCTTGTTTTCTCAGTTCAGTTTCTGAAAGAGATCACTACTTGTTTTTATACAACCCTATAGAACTTGCAATCTGTGATTGCCTTCTTAAAAACAAAAAGTGCTTATGTCACTACATTAAACATTTGGTGTTTCTTAATACATAGTTCTGGTGAGCACAACGTATTCATTTGATAGCTTAGACCACAGGAGACCTAAGTAGCAAGTATTAGGTCTTAAAAGTTGAAGTGCAATGTACAGTAAGTCTGAGCCTTGTGTTCTCTTCAATATCGATCATTTCTTATGAGAGATTAAAGAGAAAAGGGTTCTGAGTTCATTTCAATGCTGCATGGAGTCAAATGGAGCAATAATTTATTTAACTAGTAAAGCTAGTTTTGTTGTATCTTACATTGAACCCAAATTTATAGAAATACTCCAATTTTGTGTTTATGTCGTACTTGTAAACTTTTATGGATTTGCCTTTTTGTATTATGCAATTTTTTTTTTGTGTTCTTTTCCAATCTTACATGGCTTCAGTTATAGTTAGAGGCATCAGTTAAAGACTGAACCATCAAAACAGATGTCAAGGCCAGATAGCTGCTCTGGCTGTTTTCACTCTTCTAAGGGAATGCTCGCAGGAAAAATTTAGCACAAACTCTATACTACAGAGCATACCCTAATTCTAATCTTTCTTTGGTGTAAATCAAGAGTAATTGAGTTAGTCTAAGATCCTTCCTCAAATGTTCAAAACATAAATCATCAAATTTTATAGAAGTACCTGAAGAAATTAGGTCCCCAGATCAGAACAGGTTCAGTTCAACTGTTTAAGAAGTATACTACCTGCTAGGGAGACAGTTTTGTAACCACCTTTAAACCAATCTCAAAATGTTATAAAACCAGATGTAAGTAAAGATGACAGTGATCTCTATGGATATCTGATTAATAGAGAAGTATTTAAGATTTATTTCTAAAAACTGAAACTAAATCTGTATATGGTCAAAATAATGCAGCCAAAAATGTAAGTCAAAAGTTCATTTTTTGCCAACACTTCTGAGTATGTTAACCAAAGTGATTTAAGTTTGGAAGAGGTGGGGAGGGGAGTGAAGAAAACTTGCACTATTCTGAATTTGAACACTTATATTCTCATTCTTACTGATAAGTTTTCAGCGGTGTGTTTGGTTTTACACTTTTTTTACTATTAAAGTTTTACGATCAAGTCATGTTTGCCTTGGATTCTCTGTGCTCACATTATGCAGGAATCTTTCTTGAAAAGGACAGTTGTTATGGTTGCATAACAAATATTCAGTCATGCATATGCAGTGGTTTAAAAAAAAAAAAGAATCCTAAACTGAACTTGGCAAGATTAACTTCAGCCTGGGTTGTACAGTTGAGAAGAAAAACAGTCTTGCTATTGTACCAGGAAAGCAACATAAGTGTGTTATGGTTATGTGACTTAAAGCACAGAATCTTACAACCACTGTCTTCCAAAATGCTGAAATTCATAATCTGAAACAAAATATAGAGGGGGCAGGGTAAACATGCACATTCTTTTTGTGGTTTGGTTATCTGCAGCAGTGGTTACTAAAATGTGAGTGCAAGCTAAGAATGAGTAAGCACAGCTGAAAAGGCTAAGAAATTCTAACAGCAGCTTCCAAACTTAGACCAAAACTCTTCAGTTTTGCTGCACTTAAGTGTCTATTTTGGTCTTCTAGAAGTTGCTACATTTTCAGTGGAAACAGTAGAATGGCTTTTTGATATATTTTCTGCTGGCTTAGCTGAAGAAAGCTTCATTAAGAACTTCTTAACTATTTTAGCTTAAGTGGGCTGCATTTGCTTAAATTCAGTTCCTGCTCTGTAGCAGCTGAGGAGCTGACAGCTCCAAACCTGAGGATGGCCCACATTCTCCAGGTGCATTGCTTCCCTGAAACTCCACTCAAATTTTGTCAAAAGGAATTCTATATATATTTATTAAAAAATAAATGAATTGTGGGATTCAGCCTGGTCTCGGAGAACTGGGGCATGATAGTGTTCCTTTTGAGACAGGAACGGGTGTACAAAGTTTCTAAAGGGAAAAAAGCAAAACATTCTTCGCAGCAAGAGGGATGATTTGACATGTGCATAGTCCTGCAGCTCCATTTGGTGGGTTGTGCAGCCTCTGGTTTTAAGCATGGGGATTTGCAGGTGCTAAATTAGCCACAGGAGGGCCCATGGTCTGCTCTCTGAATGCAGCAGGAACATATTGAGATGAATAATGAAATTAAGTCTCAATTGCCTTACTGCACACCAGAGTAACTCCAAAATTCATGAGAACAAAGCATTACATGCTGGACTAATTGAACAAAGCATATATGCAAGAGCATATTGAGGGTCCTATCTTGGAAACCAGTGAGGGATGTGGGTGATTGGGTTCTTCCAGCTAAAAGGTCAAGAAAGGTACCTATATGTGGTGGTGATTTCTCTGGGCAATGGAATGCCACATGAGTTGGCAGTACCTAGTTTGGAGTCATCTCCCTGCATTTAAGTCCTTCCCTTGTGCAGTGATAATGTTCTGTCTTCATAGGTTGCAAATGGGGACAGGTGAATTGCATATGCAATAAAGCCACAGTCCTCGTGCCTGCCTGTGTGACAACAAAGTCTGTAGATTGTGATGATGCTTCTGGCCTGCTCTGGTTAACTTTCAAACACAGAGTTCAAAGTACATATGATGATTTCTATACATAATACATTAGTGCCCAAAAACTCATAAAGGGTCAGAGCTTCACTGAGTTTTACTCAGTGAATTTTTTTTCTCCATCTGCCAATCACGTTTTCTCTATTCCATTAAGTCTTGTTTGTGTATAAAGTAGCTTGAGTGCTATTACATTGTTTCATTAAATATCAGATAAGTGCTATAGACATTACATAAACTTGGTGTGTCTCTTAAGAATTAGCACATCAGCTACAAATCAGCAGAAATTAAACACAGCTACATCATTTTTCCCAGCTCAGTAGCTGGTATTTGCGTCCCTGTGGCAGCCAGGCAAATATGCCTTTTGCCAACCTGCCATGGTTTGGGGCTGGGATGGGGAGGACAACTCCTGTGGCTGCTCCAGAGGTGCTCCAAGCTCCCTCCTCCCCAAAGCAATAGATGTTGAGTATTGTTTTTGTTGATTATTTGGTTTCTAACTAGTCAAAAGCCGCCAAAAGTAGCTCTAACAGCAAGACTATTCCAGTGAGAACTGGAATAGTCACTGAATGAATTACAGCTGGCCTGTATTTTTCTGGGTGGACAGAGGAGAGAAAAGGGTTTTTTCAGCCTTTCTAGGGTTTTTCACCAGTTAGAAGGGCACATGTCCCTGCATTGTGGAATCTGGCCACTGATGGCATGGGCCAACTCCTGAAGATGGGGTTGAATCTGGGTTAGCACCATCACAGCAGCTGACAGTATGGCATAAGCAAAAGTGAACTGATGTTACAGAGGACACTTTTATTCACCCTGAATATTCTTAGCCATGTTAGAAAGCCTTGAGGGCCATATTCTAGTAATATCAAGCTGAACTAGCTTCAGTTTAAAATGCAAAAGTTCTGCTGAAAGCTGTGTATGTCTCTTACCTGCATATGAATATACAGGAAGTTCATCCTTTTCAAGGTATCTTAGAGTAGATGCCCCAAAATTAAAATAAGAAAATCTGGACTCACAAGTGAGTCAAGGTCCCATCCACAAAGGCTCGCTGAGATGCTTCTGGAGTAAAGTAAGTTGTTCACATGTGACCATGGAATTCCTCAACTCAGAAGGTCTGGTGGCTGTTTTGGCTGCATTTTGAATTGCATGATACTGGAGGGATCATAGAATCATCAAATGGTTTGGGTTGGGACCTTAAAGACCATCTAGTTTCAACCCCTTGCCATGGGCAGGGACACCTTCCACTAGACAAGGTTGCTCAAAGCCCCTTCCAGCCTGCCCTTGAATTCTTACAGGGATCAGACCACCACAACCTCTCTGGGCAATGTGTTCCAATGCCTCACCACCCTCAAAGGGATGAATTCTTTTCTAACATCCAATCTAAATCTCTCCTTTTTTAGTTTTGGAGGTGTAAGAAAGCTTCATATCATGTGGCTCAGGACAGCCACAGCTTGGAGAGGACTTTATCATGCAATACAGAAAGGCCCACAGCCAACTGGGAGCATGCCCAGCATCACCTGCAGTACTGAAGAATTGCTGGGACATGCATGACTGAACAAGAGGGTTGTGATCCTCTTGAGGGTGGAGATGTCTAAACCTTTCACTTGGACATGAAGGACATGTATGTTATAAATAGAGGTCATTTAGCAGCAAGAGGAGGTGAGATGACAGAGAGATCAGTGAGGTTCCGGTTTTTCTGGAAGTGTCAGGGTGTTCCTCAGCTTGAAATCCATTGGTCTGGCCCATGATGTGGGGTTTTGTGGGTTCATGTAGCTCCTTCTCACCACAGGCTGCACGTATGTGAGGGAAACTGCCCAATCAAGGCACTTTTTGTTCATGTCTTCCAGCGATGACAAAAATCTTCCATTAGAGATGGCTGTGGGACATCTGCCACTGCAGTAAACACAAGACCAGATCCTCTTTTTTTTTCTTTGACATGAAGACAAGACCACCAAGCACAAAGTCTGGGTCAGCTGGAACACTTGTTGCCACCTTGAAATGCGTTGGTTGGATTCTGACCTTTGAAAAGTGGTCCAGGTTTTCTAACACTGCAATGTTTCACCTGTTCAAAAATCTAAACCACTCTTTTTTATAAAAATGGGACGAGCAATTTGGATTTCCAAACTTTTCTCATGGTTGCTTTTAATGTTACAGAAATGCATAAGAATGTGTTAGTTAAGGAATTATCTTTTGTTTTGATAAATAAGCATTTTTTGGAAAAAAATAGGCTTTTCAAAACATTTATGATTGCTTCTGATAAGTATCATCTTACTCACTCACCACCCTCACCAATCTTATATTTCCTCACACAGGGTAATCACTTTCTTCTTCCTTCATGCCCTTTCTTGGTTAAACAGCCTCCTCCAGGCTCAACACTGGCTTCATCACCCCTCAGACCTCATCTTCCTCTATGCCACCCCAGTAGTGGCTTGAAAGGCAGCAGATACCTCTGCTGGATGTGTGGTCTGCACACTGCACTGTCTGGACCTTTTCATTCTCAGACTGTACTCTCAGCCTGTTCAAGGATTTTTATTTTCCTGTTTTCTCGCCTGCCTCTGAAACTCTTACTACAATAAAAAAAGTCAGTGTGCTGGAAGGACCAGCATCCCCCACCTCAGCAGCTGAGGGGAGCAAGCAAGGAGCTGGGTTGTTCTGCAGAATCTCTGTCTTGTTCTGACAATTGCATTCGGGAAGAAGAACTGAAGTTTTGTGTTTAAAAGCAAATGAACAAGCGAAAAACCCAAACCAAACCCTAAGTTTTTCTCACCTCTTCTTCTGAGCCCTGGCTCAGAAGAGCAGCTTTGCAGTGCCAGCTGTGCAGCTGTCATGTTGTACTGGAAACTGCTGCGACTTCAAACAGCAGCAGCTGGAGATGAGATACCTCAGGCTGTGTGTTAACTCTGAGACCTACAAGCCATCCTTCATTTTTTAATACCAGCACCTATCACACTGCTGCTACTTCATAAAAAACAAGCTACTGTTGAGTTTAATGCTTGGTATAACTTGAACCTGATGTCTTCCAAAAGCAAGAGAACTTGTCTATGGTCCCTGATCATCCCTGGTGTGCAGCTGACAGACCAGAGGTGGAATGTCCTTCTGCAGGGGTCTGTGCTGCTGAGCTCTTGCTCCAGGACCCTGCAGCAGAGGAGCCTGGGCACTGTGTGGAGATGTGCTGGTGGGCTGAGCAACAGGCTCTGGTTTCTCCAGGAAATCTACTGGTCTGGTGGAAAAGATGACATGAACTGGTGTAGAAAGGAGGTACAACACATCCCAGTCAGTATCATGTAAGCCCCCACCAAATTTTGCCCTGTAAGGATCAGAGAGCACAGTTCAGAAATCTCTGAGAAGCTGGAGATGCAGAGCTTGGGTGAAGGAAGAAACCCCGGGAACACATATCTTCCTGACTTACCCAGCACTAGCAAACTAAACAGAGCAAAAATCAAAACTTCAGGGGCTCTTTTGTGCAGCAGAGACCTTGTCCAGACAAGCAGAGCTCATTCATTTCTGTGCAGAGCTCTGCAGCAATGAACTTCTTCGCAAGCTCTGGTTGTAAACATTTGTTTTTGTTTTACAGACAGTGCAGTCAGTGAAGTCCTCACCCCAGAAGGGATTCAAACACAAGTGATGTGAGGTGTAGTTGGTGAAGTCAGTGGGACTGGAGATGTGCTGAGCAGCTCCAGGCCTGGAGTTCTTCTCACAGCCATAGCGGAGCAGCAGTGACCATCACTTCCAAGGGCTGGAGGTCAGATGTTGAGTAATCCTCCTTCCAAACATCCCAGAGGTCACCTCCCAAACACCTTGCTTCAGGCTATTTTGGAACATGTAGAGTAAGAGTGAATAAAAACATCAGGAAAAGAGCCACACAGTTGTAAGCAGCTGAAATATCAGCTGGAAGTGGACGAAGATAGTAATGGTGTCTAACAGCGTAACCAGTCCTGATGATTTTACTCAGAATTTTAGCAATTATTTTTTCTTTTCATGCAAAGAAATCACTTGGTATCCCCAGGGCAGATTGTGATGTCATTGCTTAGCTTTTACTTTGTCCCTACTCCAACAGCTTGCAGTGCTGCTGGGATAAGAGTCCTACCACAGTACAAGTGAGTCCATACTGAACACAGACTGAAGGTATGACCTGGGGACTAGTGATTCTCTTGGCGTAACTCGGTTGCAAAGCACAAGCATTACCATAATTTTAGACACCCAGGGTATTCAAGGCATTCCTATGGGCTGGTGGATTTGGCACAGGGCACATAGCCTCCAGAAGTGGCAGATGAAGGCCACACAGAGGATGTGGGACATCTCAGAATCAGAGAATCATAGAATTACTTATGTTGGGAAAAAATTTAAGGTCATTGAGTCCAACTGGTAACCCAGCACTGCCAGGTCCACCACTTAAACCATGTCCCTAAGTGCTGCATCTACACATCTTTTAAAGATCTCCAGGGGTGGTGACTCCACCACTGCCCTGGGCAGCCTGATTCAGTGCTTGACAACCCTTTCATGAAGAAGTTCTTCCTAGTATTCAATATAAACCTACCCTGGCACAACTTGAAGCTGTTTCATCTCATTCTAAAATAACGCACTTAGGCTCAAGTTTTGAACCCCATTCTCAAAGTCCACTAATATGTGAACCAAAGACATCCACCAGTGCTTAATGAGAAACACCAGTGTTTCAGGACTTTGCCCAACAATCAAACGTTGGAAGCAGACCCTGAAACAAAGAATGCTCAGTTTCCTCAGCATCATCACACCCACAGCTCATGGTCATGGGAAGGAGTGATCTCCTGGAAGATGCAGCCAGGTGAGGGAAGTTTGAATGCAAAGTTATGAGGTTGCTAGATCAAGTAGCCTGACACAGGAGGCAGTGAATAAGTCTTTCCCATCAGATCTACAGTGGGACTTGGGGAAAGAACAGCTGCATTTGTCTGCCTGCTCCTTGGGCATGTTCCACCTGCTTAATTGAAGGCAGGTCCAAGTGAGCCATCTGTTGACCTGGTTGAGGAATCAGAGCTTCCCACTAATTTAAAGATATTTTTACAGGTTATTAAAGGCCTAGAAGAAAAGGAGAGATGGATAAAAAACAACAGCTTTGCCTTAGAGGCACAGGTAATATCTGTAACAGCTGCTACACCCTATGCCTAAGCTAATTGTTAAATGAGTCACCCTGGCAAAAGAAGCATTAATAAAGGGAAGCGAAGACTGAACATCTGGAAAATAATATGAAAGGGAAGAATTTTCATATTTTGGAACTCCTTGCTGGGTGGGAACTGCTTGGGGAGACAGCTCTAATTGCTTGTCTGAGAGAATGAAAAGTGAATCTATTCCCAGTCTGAAATCAGCACAGTCATTGTGTATTCCTCTCTGCTCTCCCATCCCAGTGCCACAACTGTTATGTGGGGCCCTGACCTGCAAATATCAAGACAAGCTCTTCATCTTCTGTTCCTCGACCTTTATGCTGGTCCATAAAGCCAGTGGCATGCACCAGCCTCCTCAGGACCTGGGTCCAAGCTCAGGAGAAGTTGCTTTGAGCAGCTAAGTGCAAGATGTGCTATCAAAACAACATTGTTCTGGTGGCACCTCCTCTGTCTTGGTGCTGCTGGGTAGTTACCAGGACTCATTTGATACACCCACTTTCTGCCTCTGGCTGTCGAGCTTTCTTGGCAATGGCCACAGGGTAGCAGAGGAGAACACCAGACCTGCTCCTGCTGTGCATTGCAACTCTTTGCTGGATACAGGGAGCTAAAAACACAGTCAAGTTTCCCCTGCTACAGGAAAAGGACATGGCCAACCAACAGCAGAGTCCTCTGTGCAAGCTTGCCACAGGTGTCCCAGTTTCCTGTGGCAAGGAGCTCTGTGGAAGGGGTCCACATCACAGTCTGAGTCAGACCCTTTCCATGATTTGACACTGGAAACTGGACTGGATGAAACTCGGGGACATTCCTGGATCTCATTCAGCTTCCACAAGGAGAATCAAATCAGGATGCAGTGGATCCCTCCGATGGCGGGATGCCGGGATTTTAACACATACCAGGAAAACAGGTTGTGCTGCAATACCTGTGCTCTAACTGTGTCTGACTGGACTGAGCTCTTCTGCTCACCAGTTCCTCGCAGAAGCAGATTATGATTTTTCCACCTTCCCTCCATTTGATCTTCTCACCCTTCTGCCATTCTACACTCTTTCAGTCTCCTCTTTCCTGTCTTGGAGAAGGAGCTTCTTCACTAAACACCTCAAACAGTGCTGTATAGCCAGGAGACCTTCATCCAGTCTGGCACCTGTCAGCCCAGAGCTGGTTTCTCCACAGATGAGTCCTGGACAGCGACTTCCTAGGGCACGTGTCCAGGAGGACACAGTGAGTCTGCAACAGGCACTTGGAGAAGGCAGGGGAGAGAAGCAGCACTGAACAAGAGCTCTGCAGCAAGACAGGGTCACAGTTCTCTCATTTCAACAGGAGTGTAAAGTATTAGCAGTCTGATCCGCTTTTCTAAATAAAGCCTGAAAGCAACTCAACTACCCCCTAAACATAACACTGCTCCCAGCCCAAGCTTGCAAGGCGTCACCAGTGGCACATAAAGCCCTTCCCAGATTTTAATTTCCACCTGTAAAAGTAATGGGAGAGTTTTTCAGTGTTTTATATTTGCATTCATGAAGGTAAAGGTGCCAACCTGAGCACAGGCAGCGCTGATATGGGGTACCCTGCTCTAAGGGTCCCCAGCATCACCTGGTTTGCCCCAAACTTCACCCCTCTGGTGCTACCCAAGGGAGGACACTGGATACTTATTTCTAACCAGGTGAACACAAAATATTTTGTAGCTCGTCGTTGTGATCTACTTCTTCCTGATGTTCTTCTGAAATAGCTGATGTGCATGGGAATCAATTCTGCAGGCAGGAAAACTGGAAAGGCTGAACATGAGATCTGACGTGGGGACATGTCACCAGCCCACTCGCAGCGTGTGCCATGACACCATGTCATGGCAGTCAGAAGGGATGTCCAGGGATGTGGAGCAGAGGAGGGCTCAGAGAGGCTGTGGCATGGATGCCAGGGTCAGGGATGGAGAGGGAGGGCACCCTGGGTGCCCTTGGACGCAGGGAGTGGAATGTTGCTGAAGCATGGGCAGGGAAGAGGCTGCAGCAAAGGAGGGTTCATGCGGGGGCCGGGGCCGGGCAGGCGCGTTCCCAAACATCCACGCAAGGATCCTAAAGCATAATTATGAAATTTTAAAAAACAACTTGACGTTATAATTATAACGGTTCCTGGAGGAGCCGCGTAATTGAATTCTAGGGTGTCTTGCTCTCATTGCAGGCGCTAACAAGAGAACGGCTCAGCTTCCCTCGCAGCCTTCCCGGAGCCCTGCAAAGCTCGGGAGACACCCAACAATTCAATTATTGTTTCCCTCCGGAAAGCAGATCATTTTAGACACGCGGCCAGCTCTAATTACAAAGGAGAGGGGGAAAATTTTCTTGTGTCCAAAAATTATTTGACTCATTAAAAGGATTTACTTTCCACAAGGCCTGAAGAGCTGAAGCTCTGGTGGAAGGATGGAAGGCAGGGAGGAGCGGCGCCTCTGGCAGGAAGGAGAGGGACCCCAGCCCTGCAGCGACGTCCCTCGGAGTCTGTACTCGAGTCTGTACTCGGGGCTGAGTCCCTCCAGGAACCTCTTCCCCAGGAAAAGCTGTTTTCTGCACAGAAGGCAAACTGGGGCTGCAGCCAAGGCTGGCTGGGCGGGCAGGTTTAACCTCAGACCACGAGGCTTCGCTCAAGCAGCGTGTGAGGAGAGCTGCTCCCTCACAGGGGTTCGGCAGGAGCCAGGCCGGGGCTGGGACCGGGGCTGGAGGGACTTCTCTCCTCCCGGCTCCCCTCGGCAATAAAAACACGAGGTCTTTTGCTCAAAAGCTTCATTACGGTGTTGTGGGGCTTTTTTTTTCCTCAGATTATTTTTAAATGCTCTTTTGTGGAGAAAGACGATTTTACGTAGGGGAGGTCCCTTTTCCAATTACCATTAATTAACTCATCTCTAATAGGTTTTTTTATAGCCCTCCATTTCCCGTGGCCGGGAGAAAGCAGCAGGCAGGAGGCTGAGCTGCTGCTCTGCCCCAGGATAGATCAGGCCGCTCTGATCCCCCCAAGACAACACTTTAGAAGGGTTCACATATTTTTTTCCATTTCTGTCTATTTTTTCATAATTTTTTTAATAATTATAATAATGCCATCATAGGCTTTACAGAGAAAATGCTTCTGCTCAGTGTGGACAGCTTGGGCAAGGGGAAAGTATTGGTGGGCTCAAGGCTCCCAGACCATTCCTTGCCCCTTCATCCCCAGATCCACTCCACCTCTCTTTTCCAGTGCAGCAAAATGAATTCCAGTGTAATGTTTATGGTTAATTTGAAATCTACCACTTGTTAGATAATCCTGTTAGTAGCTTGTGAAAACAAGGGATCTATTGTATAATCAGTAATTACAACAGGCGTTTTATGTTAAATTATATCTAATAAGCAAGACAAAAAGGGAGATATGTTCTGGGATGGAGCTTTTGCCGTCCAAAAAATAGGAAAAAAGTCTTCTCCATCGTGAAATTATACATCTAGGGAGCAAATTAAAAAAAAAAAAAAAAAGGAAAAAAGAAAAAAGCATTGGGATATCACGATGGAGTTGAGATGTCATAGCAGAGCATCTGGTAGCAGGAATCCGGGGTGGTTTCTCTCCCCCATGGCAGGGCCTGACCCAGCCGGGCACCGTCGACTGCTTCTGAGCTTGGGGGTTGCGGGTGGTCCTGCGGGCTGGGTATTCCCGCATCCCCGCCAGGCTGCTGCCTCGAGGGCTGGAGGAAGAGGAGGAGGAGGAGGAGGAGGA
>NW_020884897.1:8414416-8449706 GCF_003945725.1 Corapipo altera | reverse complement strand
ACATAAAATTTCTCGCATTTATCAATGTCCTTCTCCATTTCTTTTTTTTTTTTTTCCCTACCGTCAATTTGCCAACCGAGCATAATTTCTCGGTAAAATTCAATTTAACGACTTCAGGCTGCATCGAGCGCCCCGGGTCCTGCCGCAGCGGGACGGGGCATTTGCCGGGGCCGTTGGTAATTGCAGCTTTTGGGGGAATTTGGGAGATCCTCAGCATCGACAGCCACTAAGTGTCATTTCCTTGGCTCGCTGGGGAAGTATGTGGAAGTTATTTTTATTGATGTGCTCCTGGTAGATTGTTTTGGCAGTTGCAATTTCCGTGTGACATATCCAGCCTCTCCTCCGAAAATCGTGGAAGAAAAAAAAAAAAGAAAAAAAGCGCCTTGACATTTATCCCCAGCTACTGCCGCTGCTCAGTAACGTTTAATTACAAAACTCGGCTGCTATGCCAGCCTGTATCGGTCATTAGGAACCTTTCTTAAAATCTTGTCATCAATGAGAAACAGATTTAATGGAGGCAACCACATAGCTCCTGGTCTGCCAGCTGAAACTGAGACTATGCAAAAGAGGATAGAAATGCCAAATAAGCTACTGCGCTCCCTTCCTAGCAACCAACTCTTTAAATTTATTGCACTTTTTTTTCTTTTTCTTTTTTTTTTCCTCTTTTCCCGTTTCTGCCCTTCGAACTGCCTCTGAGGACCTGAGCAGGATCTTCATTATTTTTGGAAGGTGTTTTGGGGAAGGAGAAACAAGTTTTACCCTGGGCTGTAGCGTGTGCCGGTTTGGCTGGGTTTGTTGGTTGGAGTTTTGGGGAAAGAGGCGATGAGAGATGGAGACAGACGGTGTCGACCTACCCCCGTGCCATCGGTCCTCTCCCCGGTCTCCCCGGTCCCCTCCCTGCTCTCCCCGGCCCCCCCGGCCCCGGCTGTCCTTGCAGCGAGGGGACGCCAGGGGGCAAGAGGCGTTCACAAAGGCTGCATCCCTTCATCCTTCCATCCCTCCATCCTTCCTTCTCTCCATCCCTCCATCCTTCCATCTCTCCATCCTTTCACCCCTTCACCCTTCCTTCCTTCTCTCCCACAGGGGGTTTCATCGTCTCGCAGCGCCAAAAATGAAATTTCGTATAAAAACTAAAAGGAAAATATTCCGCAAAGCCGTCTGCATTTCCAATCCCTCCAACCTTATCCCCACGTGCACCTCTTGGGCACAGCAACGCGCTGCCTTCCACGCAGCACAACCAGGCGGAAACGATATCCAGAAGCCTTGTAAGGAACGGCAGAGTTTATTTAAGCCAGCCATTAATCCTACTTACCTTGCTGCTATTTGGACCTAATCCTATTTCCTCTGTGCATTATAAGGACAGTGAAATGACACATTTTTGTTCTCCTGGTGGAGTCTGGCTGGGAGGAGCGCGCCGCCGGTGCCTGGGCTGCTGCTGGAGCCGGAGGAGCGGGATGCGCTCCGTGGGCAGCAGGAGCCTCCAAAGGAAATCACTCAAGGGAAACTTCGCCAGAGACAAAAACCACATTCAATTTCCTGACTACTGCTTTCCTCCCTCGGTTATTTATTTTGGCAACCGCACACATTCAATAAATGAAATATTCAACCAACTGACCTCCTTGCCAGTTGATATGATTCTTTCAGGAGTCCACTTTTTTATTATAAATTTTGGTTTATTGCTTAAATTAACTACGGGGAGGGTTCCCATATCCCAGCTTTACTTGGCAACTGATGTATTACAGGGCTTATGAATTCTGCAGACAATGAACTCCAGTGTGGCTGAAGCAGACTGTACACACATATACATGCCATTTCCCAGGCACGTTAGACATTAGGGCAAAGTATCACTTATTCTTTCATATTTTTCACACCTTTTTCCTTTCCCCAGACTTTGCCCCAAATGCTGAGACTTGGGATGTGAAGCTAATGCCAGAGATTTTGCTGTGGAGGCAGAAACCTCTTAAAATAATCAGATGGCAAAATACCAGGTTCACCCCCGAGAGCAGCGTTTGTAATGCTCCTGCCTGGCATTTTATTCCCTGCTTTATCTCCCCATATCACACAAATCCATACACTGTGTATCATTTCTCTTTGAAATGCCATGAACTTGGTGTTTTAAATCGAACCAGCCTTTCTTTTTTTTTTCTTCTTTCTTTCTTTCTTTTTTTTTTTTTCTGCAAAACAATGGAGATTGTCAAAGGGCCCCGGGTTGAGCTTTTCTGCGTGTTCACAAAGCGTTAAAGCTTTATCGAACAAACCGGCTCTGTCTGACCCCTGCCAGACAAAAGGCAACTTCCATTTTCCTCTGCAGAGAAGAGGGGCAGAGAGGGACATAGAGAGGGATGTACAGTAGGGCTGGGTGGGCCTGGGGCCATGGGTGTCTCAAGGCAGGGGTGGGATGTCCTGTCACCCAGCCGAGACCCTGATGCTGCCGGTCTTGGAGGTGCTGATGTGTTTGGCCTCATGCAGGTGGGGGACATGGTGCCAGTACAGCCAGGGAGAGGCAGTCCTGCATGCTGGCACCTGCTGGGGGCTCAGCCATAGATTTTACAGTGCTGCACCCACCTCAGCAAGCCTCAATTGAATGAACATCCACCCCCACAAGTGGTCCTGGATGCTTTGAATTTTTTCTTGAGGCTTTGTACAGAGCAGAACCACCCCATCGCTCCTAAGATCTAACCTGAAGATTTAACATTTCCATGGGGCTTTTTAATGAATTTTGAATAAGGTGAGACCATCTTGTTGCTCTGGAGCTGCGCACCGTGAGGGAGGCTAGGAGCAGTGGCCAGGTATTGAAGGGAGAAATGGTCAGTGTGGTCATAAAAGGTCAGAATAATCTTCTGAGAAACAACATGTGCAAGGAGACAACTGGCAGATCTGTAAATCAGATCTGTAAGTACTGGTGTCTGGATGTGAGCATCTACATGAGCTTGGGTTTTGTGTTGCCCATATGGAGCTTCACTTGACCTCCAGCTGCCGGTCTTTGGTCTTCTGTACACCCTTGGTGACACCTACCATCAGCACACAGGTGTCCTCAACACCCTTCCAGTGGCACCACACACCGTGTGCATTTTTCTCACATGTAGAAGCTGACACAGAGACACCAGGCTAAATCCTGCTCACGGTGTCTGTGGCTTTGACAAAAATCTGTTTCTCCAGCTCCAGCAGCAGCCAGGTAGCAGATGAATCTGTTTATTGACTATCACCATGATCCCTGTCAGCAGAGACGTGTCTGGAGCACTGTGATGCTGAGCTGTACAAGTTACTTATTTCTAGTTCTGCTGGCTCGGACCCGACGTGCCTCCTCCTGTGTGAGGATGAGCACAGAGATATCCTTTGCTGGCACCTGGGATTGAAATGGGCTACTCAGAGGTGAGTGGGAGAAACCCACACCTCCCATGAGTTGTGCTTTGGGGATTGCTGGTGAAGTCCACACTATTTCTCTCTTAGGTTTGGTTATCTGCAGAGACTCTCCTGTCCTGTGCCTATGCCTATTCCACAGGCAGCAGAGCAATGCCAGAATAGCAAAGACCACCTTTCTGCAGGTATATCATGTTCTCACAGTGCCAAAGCACCCATAAGTTTCCAATCCAGCTCACAAAATGTTTGTTTCCGAGAAGGAAACCAGGACTGTACTGGTTTTGGGTTTGTTGAGCTTTGGGTAGCAGGCTCAGGCTGCTCGCCCCCCCCCAGCAGTGTTTTGCATTACTCGTTAAGGGAAGCTGGCACTCATCTTTGCTGTCAGTGGAGATTTGTAAGCCTGATTATATTCCTAAGCATATGTTTGGAAATGAGAAGCAGCTCTCTGAAGTCGGTGGAATTGCTCTGATTGCAAATCTCAAGTTAAGAGAAGGGAAGCCTGGCTCTGGGTCTGAGCTCCCGCTTGGAAGAGCCAAAGGCAGTGACTAACAGCTTTGGGCTTTTCCCCTCTCCGAGAGTGAAGTTGAACAAAAACCAGAACAAACATCTTAGTAATGAAAATCCCATAGTATTACAGAAGTGTTTGTGTTGGCATCTTTTAAGTGCATAAATGACAAACCACATTACCTGGGTGGGCAAGTAACGCCTGGTACCGTTTCCAGGCTATTTTACATGTTTTGGAGGACAGCCCTAAGGGGAAAGGGAAGTTCATCTAACTCAGGATGCACCAGATATTCCCTCCAGCAGATGGCTGGGTTTGAGTTCTGGAACAAGTGGCCAAGGCTGAGCAGCAGCAGCAGCAAAGGGTTCATATCACCTTGCAAGGTTCAGCTCTTGATGTCACTGGGCTCAGCTGCTGAAAAAGCAGATGTCTTTGAACAGGAGCCACAGTTTCAATCTCAGAACCAAACTGTTCCTAGGAGCACATCACTTGTATTGGGACAGCACCACCTCCCCGGAGTCAGCCAGATTTGCCTGGCACAAAATTGCCATAACAGAGCAATGATTCTGATCTGTGAATGTCAAAGCGATGAGAGATTTGAAAGACTGAAAAGGCGAGCGGGTCCTTTGGTTGCTCCATGTTAGCGGTGGTGGGAGACGAACACCATAAAACCTTACTCATGTGGGGTCATGACTCTGCAGCACTCACACATACGCTCTCTGCATTCCCTGCCTCCAAACATGCTGGCACTCAAAGCTTGCCTACAAAAAAAATGCTTGAAAAAAAATAAGTTTGAATTGCACCTATGCAGGTTTTCACATCAGGAGGAAGAGGCTGCTCACATGGCAAGGACCCTTTTAAAAGGGCGTGTAGTGATAGGACAAGGGGTAATGGCTTTAAACTTAAACAGGGCAAGCTCAGATTGGATATTAGAAAGAAATTCTTCACTATCAGAGTGATGAGGAACTGGCACAGGTTGCCCAAAGAAGTTGTGGATGCCCGATCCCTGGAAGAATTCAAGACCAGGTTGGATGGGGCTTTGAGAAATCTGGTCTATTAGAAAGGTGTATCTACCCAGGGCAGGGGGCTTGGAACTGCATGGTCTTTAATGTCCCAACCCAAACCATTCTATGATTCTACAACCCAGCTCACCAGGGCTCAGAGTAGCTGCCTGGAGAAGCTGCCATAGGATGCCTGTTGTGGTATCTGCCCTGTAGAGCTGGGACTGGACCCTCTAGTGATCAGTAAATCCCGTCCTCAGAACTGGAATTACTTCCACTTTACACCAGCATAGGGAATGGGAGAATCAGGCTGACTTTGTGTAACTGGGACAAGAGAAAATTCTATTTAAATTCTGCACCCCGCCAGTGAATCTTGCAGCAGCCTAATTTTCCTATGAATAATGCCTTGGGCAAGGCTTGTGTGGCCCAGAAAAGAAAAAAAAGGTTTGAATTTACTCCATCCTGCTTATTTGTAACCTGCTTCCTAAAGGGTGGTGAGTCTTGGGAGTTTTGGCCCACTGGTGGCCAGATCAGGGCCGTGATGTTGGAGAGGGCACCCAGCTGGGAAGCACTGGCACCCGTCAAAGCAAGGAGGGTGAGGATACAAGGACTCAAATGCTTGCGTGATGAAGATAGAGAGCAAAAATAAAATAATAATAATAATAAAAAAAAAAAAAAAAGAAAAATTAATTGAGTAACCTCAAATTACAAATCAATTTGAGGAAATCCCAATCTAGCTGCAGACACTCTGTGAGCAGTTAAAGCTAAATTCATTGAGCAGACAGCTCTAATTAGCACACGGTGCCGGCTCGCTCCAACAAGCTCCAAGTGGCTTTCTCCGTGTCAGATGTGCCTGGTCCTGAGCTGTGACACTCATCAATTTGACCCAAAATACATTGAAGGCAGGGTGTCACCACACTGAGATCGTTTAGGGGCTACAGAAAGTCAAACTCCAAATTTCTCAGCTCCAGCACCTCCGTGCCGCCTTGTCCCAGCCACCCCGGGCTGGTTTCTGACCTCATTCGTGCCAGTGCAAATCTGCAATAACTTCACGTTAGCCACAGGGTTTATTATAAATTGTCCTTGTGTAAAGAGACCAAAATCTGGTTTATGAAGTTGGCTTCTTTTCCCTCATTCCCATGCAAGAAACCCTTCTGCAACCAGAGTCAGTGGGACAGCTTTCACCTTTTAACTTAGGGAGAATTGCTCCCAACTCACACTGATGGAAGCAAGGGACAAACCCATTTCTTCCATAATAACAGCATTGCGTTGGTGGTGCAGGATTTAGCTCTTTAGGCTGACTGAGCACTGAACTTTTTTTTTGTAAGGATCCCAAAAGAAGATAAAAACCAGGATCCCACCACAGCAAGGCGTGTCTAGTTACTGAAGGAAGAGGATGAAACGCTGCACCAAAAAAACCCCTCTCTTTCAGCTTTAGTGAAAGATGTGACCTCATTCTTTTCCTGGGGCTGTAGAGAGATATGTGGCATTTTCTTTGTAAAGAAATGTATTTTTCCTTTGGGAAAAGCTGAAAGACTATTTGGGTAGTGTATTATTTTAGAGATATTTTGCATTCCTACTTTCCCTCAGAGGAGGAAGCTGCTCTCTCTCACTTCTGCAGCACTCACTCCTCTGTATCAAACCACGTTTGATCAAATACATGGGACTAGGTCCCTGGCTAATGCAAACGCAAGCATCCATAAAGCTGTGCTGATTTATACCTGGAGATTTACCCCTCTGTCATGAATTTCTGATTTTTCTATAATCATCTTAAACTCCATCCTTCCTGAAGCCTTTTCTGCTTTTTTAACCTGATGTCTTCCACCGGGTAACATTTTCTGCTCTCTCCGTTGTGTGCTCCTGCCAATACCTGGAGCCCAAATCACGTTTAGCTCTGTTTGCGTGGAGTGTGGCAACATATTGGAAAAATTCAGGTAATGCTGTCACAGTCTCATACTTCCTGGACTGCACTGACACAAGGAGAGCTTGAAATCTTCCCACTGTATTGAAAACATCATTGCAGTAGTAGATGAAAGCATCACTCATCCTTAGTGAACCATTTGAATGAGGCAACATTTGTGGGGAGAAATAGTGCCTTTCATTAGACTAATTTGGGCAATTGCCTTTGGGGTTTGAAGCTTTCAGATCTGAAGGAAAGTATGGGTGCAATGCACATCCTGTGCCTTTCCAGCTATAACACAATCTCATCTACCCTTCTAGGTGTGATAAAAGGAATTCCCTGACCTACAGCCTCCGTCCCTGGGAAGCCTTTTTCTCACCCTGTTGTGGCAGGGTTGCTGATATGACTTGGATGTGAGCAGTCAGCTGGGATACCTTGCCCAAGTGTGGACACAGACATTGCAAATGTCACACCCAAGTCTGTCACTTGGGCTGCCCAAACAGCCATGGAGAGAGGTGGGTGCTTCTAAAGGGTGAAGCCTCTACCCAAAAAGCAGCTGAAGCAGATGACCTCAAAAATCAGTTTTGGTCCAGCAGCTGGGAATGCTTCAGGTGAGAGTCTGCCCTGCAAAGTCCCCCTGAAGGGGTGAGCCCCATCCGCAGTCTCCCCTCACCCTGGTGAAAGTGTTGGGAGAGCACTCAGGAGCCAGTGTGCCCATCCCACTCCTACAGCCCCCAAGGAACTCGCCTGCACCCAAAGTTGCCCTTTACAAGACAGGTACGGCTCAAGCACTTTCAGGATGGGGTCCAAGCAAACAGTGATGCCTTGTGGACCCATCATTCACTTTTTTCCTGCCTGGGAAAAGTCATACAGGCTTCCCCAGAGAACGGCAAGCTTTCTTTCCACCCTATATCTGCCAGGTTATATGCTGGTTTTCCATTCCCCATACGCCGTTGCAATCATTTCTGCCCAGATTTATTTCATTTCAGTGATGTCTCTCGGGTTTCATCTCTATTAAATTGTTTGGACATCTGAAAGTGGGATTACCCCACTTAGCTGTAGCTCTCTCCAGTGTAAGTGACTCCATGTGTGCTTGTGATCCTGGTCCTGTGCAGGGACAGTGGAAAGAAACAAGCCCTTTTAGTGTCAGCTCAGATTCCTACAGGGAAATGGGCAGCTCTCCAAACTTCATGCCACCGAGCAGACAGCCTGGGGTGACTGGTCCCCATATATATGATTACATATGATTGCCCTCTGAGCAACCTGGACATGTGCAAGGTGTCCCTACCTATGTCAGGGGGTTGGAATTAGATGATCTTTAAGGTTTCTTCCAATCCAAGGGAGAGTGGAAAAGCAGGGTGAAGGGTGAAACAGGAGAGTGAAGGGTGGCAGAAGATGCTAAAGCAGCTTTGCTGTCCCAGCTATTCCTGAATGCATCGTTCAAGCAGTAGGAAACCAGTCTTCATGCCATGTTGTACAACAAGGTTTTTTTAATGGATGTTAAGCCCAGAACTGCAGAAAGTTTCCCTTGAAAAGGCAGATTCTCACAGGGCTCAGTAATGAAGCTTCACTGATGAAAGTAGCTATAACAGCTCTAAGAAATCAGTGTAATGTGAGAGTAACCAGAGGGGTATTGACTTTAAATACACTGACTTGTTTTGGTTTTAACTGGTATTTTGGATCAAGAACTTAAAAGAAGATTTGACACCAGCTTTTATGATAATACTTTTCCCTGATGATACCACACCTTTCCCCCAGTCATCACTACAAGTAAAACTAAGAATAAAAGGACTTTTTTAATCTTTACACTTTATATTAAAAAATACTCTCAATAAACACCTTCCAGGATCACTTTTGACATTAAACATTGATTTCTATGTCTGTTATAAACCTTGAAGAATTGCCTCAGGCACTTGTAATAATCTAAGCATTAGATGGGAGCATTTTCACTATCTAATTATTACCCAGTTTAATACAAGCTACACTTCAAGAATATTTGAAAAAAGAAATTATCTTAAAAAAAACCCATCCCCCAGCAACTCCACTGCTGATGTTGGGGCCAAATGTTGTACAGGGAATACAAGTCAGACCACCCAGTAACACGACTTCTTTGAATAGCCATCAAAACCTATACATGTCAGGATCCTCTATCTAAACAGGTAAAATTCTCTCCCTATTGCTTTTATTTCCAAGAGGAATAACATCCAGTTTCATTATTCCCTGTTTCCAGAACGTGGCTCCTTACTGAGCACATTTCAGACGCAAGGTTAGCGCACCAAAGGGATTTGTGTAAGGCTGTCCAAGGCTGATTTCTCCTTTTTTATATTTGAGAGACATCATTTGTTTCTGTATTTTTCTCCCCAAAACAGGGCTTTTAGGAAATGAAAGTTGTGAGCATTTGCCTGCAATTGAACTCAAAGGAGGCCACTAGGTTATATCCAGGCACAAAACTGAAAGTTTATGGAATAATCTAAATTTAGTATCTCCTGTACTTCATACATCTGTTTCTATAATTTACGTGCACTTGCTTAGCTTGACTTTATAATTGTCACTCCAAAAATTATAGAGGAATAAAATACATAGCAGAGGAAGTAAAATACTTGAGCTGGGATTAATCTCATAGAATCACAGTATGGTTGGTATTGGAAGGGACCTTAAAGATCATCCAGTTCCAACTCCCCTGCCATGGGCAGGGACATCTTCCACTTAGACTAGGTTGTTCAAAGCTCCATCCAACCTGGCTTTGAACACTTCCAGGGATGTGGCATCCACAACTTCACTGGACAACCTGTTCTAGTTTCTCACTACCCTCATAGTAAAGAATTTCTTTCTTATATCTAATCTATACCTGCCCTCTTTCAGTTTGAAGCCATTACCCTTTGTCCTATCACTACATTCACTGCAATATTAATGTGGAAAGTCTGAACACTAAATCTAATGCAATAATGACTTGTTACAGAAGGAAAGATATATTTTTCCCCTAAATTATGCCACTGAAGTACTGAAAACAGTTTGTCTCTCTTGGTACTTTTGTCATAAATCCAACAGGCAATTAGAGCATTTTAAATCTTGCCTGGAGTAACTTCTTGATTTACAGATTTTCCTGCACAGCTGTGAACTGCCAAATTGGGCTTAAAATTCTCCAGTGAGACTGTGAGAAAGCTCATCTTTTGTCAAATATGTTGATCTCCTTTTATAACCCTGTGCGGAGTTTGGATGCTCTAAGTCTTAGACAACCAGGCCACTCATTGTACCCTCAAGAGTGGAGCTGGGCATCCAGCTGTGGACAGAGATGCTGTTCTTGTTTGTTTTTCAGCCAGACCCATCTGCCTCCAAAGTCTGTAGAAACAAAGACTGAGAAATGGCTTCAGAATTTGGCCATCTCAAAGGCGGCAACTGAGAATTACGAGCAAGGATTGCTACGAGATGCCAGCCCAAGTTCTCTTCATTTTAGGGACCAGGGATTACATTTTCCCCAAGGCAGGCAGCATTTCCTCCCGTGTCTTTGTCCCCATGGGTCATTCCAGCAGGACTTCCTGGTGCTGCTGTGTTGCTCACCAACAGGAATGGTACCACTGGGGGATTGCCTGCACAGAATTCCATCCACATTCCATACAGAACAGATCATTTGTCTGCGATGGAACATGTTCTTCACCGCCATGGCTCTCTACCTGATCTTGTGCTCAATTCCTACAAGTATAACGTTTCCCTGTGCATCTCCAGGTTTACATGTCTGCTGTCCACAAGCAGCATTTCCCTGAGAAAGCTTTTCCTCTCTGCTGAAGGGCGAGGTCCAGCAATCCATGAGGAGTCATATTCTCAAGTCAGCAGACACTGAAGTTTCATCCAGAGTAGAATATATCTGTATTCTGTATCCCCTTAGTACAGCATGTAACCTCTTAGTATCAGCTGAGTGATGGATGTGCTTTTCTTTACACCTGTGAATGCAGAGTACCCGTGGTTTCATTTACGTTGGTTCATCCTGTTCATTTATGGAACAAAGTTTCATGGCATGACATGTACCTTAAAGAAGCTGGGGTGGGAAATTTTAGCTAACCAATGTAGACTTTGAGCCTTCTTGCCTTACGGTTTCCCAACTCCATCACCTGAGCTTCCATGCGTGGATCCATCCCCGCAGTTTTGTCTACTATGTCACACAGTTTTAAGGCATTCATCCCAGAGGTGTAAATGTTCAAACAGCAACATTGGTATCAGTGTGATGTTTTGAATTTCTGTGAGTGCATAGAAAAGCCTCAGGATATGAGATGATGATATGCACTGAAAAACACCTCTCACTAAAGAGAGGAGTCATCTGGAGTATTGCCAGCAAGCACTGGCAATTTCATCCTGGGCAGAAAAGGGTGACAGGTTCCTACTGCTTCCCTGCCTGAGGGGCAGGAGAAGGAGGAGGTCTCCTGGGACACAACACCAAGAGAATCACTAAAGGAAGCTGAAGTCCCTGCAGCACTGGTTTGCTTCAACAGCAGAACCGCTGCGTGCTTTCTTTGGTGCCTTCCTGTGTGCCAGGAAGGAGACACCCACCCCTGGATGGCGGGGGCTGGATAACCCCAGCCATCCTCTTGCTGACAAGGTCCACCTCTGCTGACTCCTCTTGCCCGCAGCCAGTCGTGCCGGTCCCGTCCACCGTGGGATCTCCGCTGCCTGCAGCCAGCAGAGCACGTGCCTGCGCCACGGCGCTTTTTGAAGGTGGCAGAAAACTGACGGATCAAAAGTTTAGCCCAGAGGCTGCTGTCAGTTTGCTCGAGCAAATAACTTCATACAGCTTTCAGAGGTCGGTGGGATCTCCGTGGGCAGGAGGGAAACATAAATAGGCAGGGAAGTTTTTTTTCTGGAGAGAAAGGCTGGCTAGTGTTCCTGGGCCTCCCAGCTGGATGTAGATGGGGAAACAGGAAGGGCTGTAGGGCTTGAAGCGAGAGGAAGTAATGGGGCCCAGTGCTGGACTGGGACAGATAAGCAGGAGGAGACCCCAAAGCATACAAGAAAGGGCAGGACCTGTCACTGAGCACTACAGAGCAAAGCCAGCCCCATGGAATTAAATCTAACGTATATATATTTACACAGTTCAGATGTCTATCTATTTAGACACATATATTCACAGAATCACAGACTCACAAAACATGCTGAGTTGGAAGGAACCCATAAGGATCATCGAGTCCAACCCTTAGCCCTATTTTGCTACGCTACACCACGCAGAAAAAGCCAGACCAGATCCCTAAGTGTCTGTTGAAGTGACCAGAGCTGTCTGCAAGGCAGCTGGCACCAAGACATGAGAATCTGTGTTTGAACACTTTATCCTGGTGTTCAGTAATTCACTAAACCAAGACGGAGAGTTTTAACCAGCTGCTTTAAAATTAACTTTACTGCCATTCAGACAGATACCTTTCCTTTTCCAGGCCACGGGTTTAATAAACACACCGGGCTCATGTCTGAGTTCACAGAGGATAACCTGTAAGCACTGAGTGACAGCTTTGCCACTTTTTTTAAGAGATAGTAGAAATCCCAGTTGCTGGAATCGATGCCAAAGCTGCTCTCCTTCAAGGTTTTATTTGTAAACCCTCAATTCCTTACTATGGAAGTCAAGGGCGGAAGAGAGAATGGGAGAGAGGTAACTTTCCCCAGAATATTGTTTTAATGATACTCTGTTTATGTGATGATTTGGACTAATGTGAAACCTTGACATTCTCTTTTCTTTCCATCTTGTATTGTGTGGGTTCAGTTTAGTTTCCTTTTTTGTCTCTGTGCTTAACAAAACACAAATGCTGGCTGAGACTTAAGAACAGGGTCCTGAGATGAAATGGAGGTCACCTGAGAGCAGGTGACTTTCACTTTTAAAGCTCAGACATGGCTTTTATAGTTCTGCTGTGCTTCAGACAGGCTGGGATTACTGTGCTTCGGATAGGCTGGGATCCTGGATTTTGGGAAGTAGGAGGATTCAAATGGGATCAGACCACAGCCCAGCCTCTCTCCTGCAACCTCCTGAGCAAATAGATTCCAGTCCCCAGGCAACCAGCAAGGGGGACACAGTAGAAAGCGTTGTCAAAAGGAAACTCTATTTCCACTTGTCCTGGGCTTGCTCTGGAGTCAAGGGCTCACATTTTCCAGACTTTCAGGAGTGTGGATGAAAATGCTGTGGGCTCATGAGGTGGAGAAAATGCTCCAGTTTTGCTCTTGCCTTCCTTTGGTGATGGTTGCAAAGGGGAGAGGGCACTTCTCACCTCGAGTGATGCCCTCAGACCTTGCTTTGACCTCTGTGTTGCGTATTGATACCACCACAGGGCTGAGCCCTGGGCAGGGGTCCAGGGAGGGCTCCTGGTCGCAGACTTCCAGGCAGGAGACAGGCAAGAGGGAGCTCTGGCTCCAAGTGTTGATCTGGTGACTTGGCATCCTTAACTCAATTCCAGGTTTGACCTGTAAGGACAAACAGACCACATGCCTGGCAGCGACTGTGCTCTGCCTCCGCGCCAGGCTGCCGGCGGGGGGCTTGTTCTTTTTTGCTCAGGGTTTTATTTTTAGGCAGAGACCAGAGATGCGACCGTGCAGGGAGGCACAGACAGGGCTTCACCCTCTAGAGCACAGACAGCACTTGAATATGTGATTTCACAAGAATTTGTCTTTCCTGAAATGCACGGATTAAGGCTTTTGGAGCAAATGCTTCTCAATTGCTTGGCTGTGTTGCGAACAAGGTTTTCCCTGGTTGGCTGATTGTCACTGTGATCATCGTCATCATCATCGTTATTCCACTGCCTCACGCAGCCCTGGCACATGCAGGCACCAACTCACCTGGTGTTTTCTACTCCTAAGCCATAACACTCCTCACACTAACAAGCTTTCACTCTGCAGAGACAGATCGATGGGAGAGGGGGACTGTCAGCTACTTTTTAAAATTAAGTTACAGACAACAAACAGAGCCATTGCTCTTTTCCAAGGTCACCTGCAAGGTCACTGCAGTATCACTGCTTAACTACTTAGTTAATTCCTGAAAAACTTTATTCCGGTGCCTATGGATTCCTAAGTACATCACCCTAAGGAACATAAGTGCTTCATTTTATGCTAGAGTTCAGTAGGTATCCATAATTCTGAAACTGGGTTTGCATCAGTCTGGTCTCAGTCTGGGCAATGTGTGTCCTCGGTGGCATGGCCACTCACCAGCTGCTGTGGTCCAGACCTTCTTGGATCATTTAAACCTGTTGATTTGCACTTCCCATGCCCAGAGCAGTTACACTTGGTGGGTGATTGTCATCTTGAGGAAGATTTAACTAAACAGACCCTCTCGGAGACAAAATTCTTGGGACTTACATCCTTTTCACTCAGCTTCTGGAAACACATGACTAAAAAGGTTATGAGCAAATTTCCCACTTGGAAAACCTGACAGGTGACCAATGCCATGCAGTTTATTCTCATTAGTGATAGGAAAACACGATGGGTGTCACCTAATATTTCTGGTCTCTGCCTGCATAAGCAATAACCACAATTATACTGCATCCCTCTTTTCCAGGACAAAAAATTTGATTTATTCCCTTATAATTCAGACTGTTCCTACAGGTCACCATTCACTAACCTCACAGGGAGCTGGACAAGTATTAAAGGCATAAATGCATGACAGAGGAGGGTCCTCATGCAGGGTGTCTGTGGCAGTGGTTTTTAAAATGCTTTTACTGTACAGTAGCAGCTGCTCCCCTGCTGACCGTGGGGAAGTCCTGTCCATCTGATGCTTTAATAGCATTTCATATTTTGGAAATTGAAGCATTTCTAAATTGTTGCACAGGTTTGGTGTGATTATGCCAGGAATGTATCCATAAAAACCTCATGAGGTTCAAGAAGGCCAAAATGCTGCACCTGGGCCAGGGCAATCCCCTCTATCAGGCTGGGGGGATGAATGAATTGAGAGCAACCCTGCTGAGAAGGACCTGGGGACACTGATGGATGAAAAATTGAACATGACCTGGCAATGGACACTTGCAGCCCAGAAAGCCAACTGCATCGTGGGCTGCATCACAAACAGTGTGGCCAGCAGGTCAAGGGAGTTGATTCTCCCCCTCTAGACCATCTTGTGAGACCCTATTTGGAGTACTGCATCCAGGTGTCTGGTCTCCAGCACAGGAAGGACTTTGTCTTGTTGGACTGAGTCCAGAGAAGACCACAAATATGGTTAGAGGGCTGGAGCACCTTTCCTATGAAAACAAGCTGAGAGAGTTGAGGTTGTTCCTCCTGGAGAAGAGGCAGCTCCAGTGGGACTTTACTGAGGCCATTAAATACTTGAAGGAAAGGTACTTTTAAGAAAGATGAGGTCTTTAGTGACAGGACAAGGAGTAATGGCTTCAAACTGAAAGAGAGCATGTATAGATTAGATGTAAGGAAGAAATTCTTTACTGTGAGGGCAGTAAGACACTAGAACAGATTGCCCAGAGAATCTGTGGATGCCCCATCCCTGGAAGTGTTCAAGGGCGGTTTGGATGGAGCTTTCAGCCACCTCAGGTTTAGCGGAAGGTGTCCCTGCCCATGGCAGGGAGTTGGACTAGATGATCTTTAAAGATCCCTTTCAACCCAAACCATTCTATAATTCTATGAATTTAACAAGTTAACCGAATGTATCTATTCGTTAATCCCAAAACTACTTACCCAGTGCCCAGGAGTGTGGCTGGGACTGAGCTGAGGGCTCCCATGGAGGAGCAGAGGGATTTTTTGTGCTGGTGGGCTCTTGCAGAGCTCCCTGACTTCTATTGCCTCGTCCTTCCTTGAGAGTTAATCTCTTTTATGAAATTTGACATTGAAATGCCTTCCTTATACAACAGATTATGGTTGTAATTAGCTACAGGATAAATAAGACTGTGTTGAGTATTACACTAGACTTCTCCTTTATTCTGTCAGTGAAGCATGTTTTTCCCCATTGCTTCTCCCAAATCATCATGAGACTCTTGTAAAGAGAATATTTGCGCAAAAAGCTGTGGGCAATTGCTCTTGAAAAGATTCTTGCAGTTACTTAATACTGTGAAAGGGCAAAATGAAATGCTATTTAAATGTATTTTCATGCTACATTAGAATAATGAAACTTCCTCTTGATACTCTGGCACTGAAATCTGAGACAACTCACTTTACCCAGGTAAACTGTGCAGACTGGGAGCAGCTCCTCAAACGTGAGGAATGGAGGTTATCAGTAGATGTATTTCTTTCAATATTTTAGATGGTTGTTTGTTTCAAAAAAAATAAATTAGATTATTGTAGTCTGCTTCCCTTGAAAACTAACTTTTAATATGTCACAAGATGGGGGCAGGGGGATTCTTGATGGGAATCAGGGAAGCTCTTAGCTCCCAGTGAATAAGAAGGCTGCAGGTTCCTGGGCCCAGCATGAGGAGCGTGGAGAGGGTCCTTGTTTGGGAAAGTGAAGTGACATTCTCTGAGGATCATCAAGGAGACAGAAGACACCACAATTCTGTGGTACAGCATCCTCAGGCTCCCTGCCTGCTGCATCTCTCATCCTCCCAACTCCTAAAAATCACCTAAAAATCACAAGCCTTTTGCCGTGAGTAGCTGCTGCAGTCGGCATCCTCTTGTATAACCGATGTCATTTTTGTCTCTTTTGAGAACACGTTGTAAACAAACCCTTTCCACTGTGAAAAGCCATTAGTTCAGGCAATGCTACACCTCTGAGCAGAAAGTCCCAGCGCTAGCTAGGGACCAGAGCCGGTGTTTTCTGCGTGGCGTGTGCCCTTGTGCTTCCGGATGGCGCAGCTCTGGAGCAGCGTGTGGCCGGGCTCGCCATATGTGCTGCGGTACCTGCACGCCGAGCGCTCGCTCCCGCACAGCTCTGCCCGCCCCTCCTCACTGCCCGGGCTGGAGCAGAGCTGGGGCAGCGCTCCAGCCTCTATCTGTGGCTTCTTAATCATAAACGCGTTGAAATTTCTCCCCCTTGACCCTGCCGGTGTCCTCAAGGTTAAGTTTGCAGGTATGAGATGCTCAGGTTGATGATATTTCTCCTTCCATGATTCACTCCCAAAACGTCCTTATCCTATTCGTGAAGAAAATAGCCTGGAGTTGTGAGAAGAAAAATAGGGTTAGAAAGCTCAGACGGGTAAGGAAGAAGACAGGAGAGCAGTGGCAGCATTTTCCAGCTCAGGTAAATACAAATAACCACAGCAAAGGATGGGGACCTCAGCAGCCCCAGGACATCCCCCCTGGTATGCACAGCCCAGTACAAATGCCAACACTCATCTTTAGTGTGTGTGTTATTATTAACAATATATTATATATTATATTTATTATATTTGTATGTATTATATGAGTGTATATTATACATGAGTATATATATATGTATATAATGGGGTGTGATGTTTATATATACATGTATGTGTGTGTATACATATACATATGTACATAAATATGTATATTTCTGTGTACATAAATACATATATTTGTGCATATATATATATATGCACAACATATATGTGTGTATATACATATACGTGTGTAAATGCACATGTATTTCTCCTCTCTCCTTGATGATGTCTAAAAAACATCACTTCTCCTTGCTGGACACTGTCCATCTCCAGTTTTCCTCCTGCTGGGGCCCCTGAACCTGAAACCAGCCTTATTTCTCTACTGGGAGACAAGATCTGTCCCAATTCCCATCAAGGAATCCTCTTTCCTCCATCTTGTGACACTTAAAAAGTTAGTTGTCAAGTGAAGAAGGCTATAATAATCTAAAAAAAAAAAAAAAGGTAAAAAGGTCTAAAATATTATAAGAAATACGTCTACTGATATTTACATAAACACACACACACACATATGGAAAACCCCAGCCCAAACCACAACCCCGCACTATATGACAGAACCTCCCACCTGGCTCAGCAATAAGCTGCTATCCTGGTTATCATTTCACAATTCAGAGCACCTCACCTCACGTCAGATGTATATTTTCCTGTCGTACAGCTCACCTGAGGCTACATAAACCTCACTGAGCTGCTGCTGCCTGTCTCAGCAATGGGAATATAACTTAATGATTCACTCCTCGCCTGGGCCAACATGTCAGCCCCTCCTGATCATACGACTTGTTTAACCTCTTAGGAATAGGAGCTACCCTGACACCCGATGTGTCACATCAGCTATCAGGATGCAAGAGAGAGATCTGGCTGCCCCATCTCCATAAATCCTTGATCTCTGTAGCAGGGCTGTCACTTCTCCCTGTAGAGACTGTAATTTCGGGTTTGCTTTGAGCTGGCTGCAGTACACCTTGGGTTTGATATCTTCATCAGAAGTCGGAGTCTTTGTGCCAGCCCAGGATGGTGTTGCTATGACTGCTGACGATGATGTCGTAAGATGTCCAGTGAGGACTTCAAAGCCTTTGCAGATGCTTTTTAATGAAACCCTGTAGTGAGATATAAAGTAAACAAGCATCATTAAATGTCTGCACAAACACACAGGAGGAGTTATTGCTGGCTGAGACCATCCCTTAAGGTCACACCTTTGAACAGGCCCAACCAGGATGGGTCAGCCCCCATGTCCTGCCCCACACATTACAAAACACTCTCTTTTAACCAAATTGACACCTCTATAGCATCAAATTGGTCATAAATCATAGCATTAAAGCCTCAAGACCGATGCTGCTGCTCTAAATGCAGCAGGCAGCAAGGGCAACCCGTGGCTGCCCATTCACCTCCACATCAGGGCACACCCTTCCCTCTGCTCTCCTGGGGAAAAATAAACAACTGCAAAAATAGCCCAGCCTGGGAAAATCCCACTTTCCAAACTGCTAAATGCCACCTATTGCAAGAACTTTTTCCCCTCTCTTTTCACCCATCCAGTTTTTGTTTCCATGGAAACATGGCCAGTAAATCAGCTGGCCAGAGGCAGCCTGGGAGTGGGGAAACCCCTGGGGAGGTTTCCATACCTGAAAACTACAAGGGGCATTTTGCAAAACATGGGCTTTTGATTCCTTTGGGGCTCCCAAGTCTCTCAAAATGTTTAAATGCAAACAAAAGACAAGTTTCCTATACCAAATAATAAGCACACAGTTTAACAGGTAAAAGTGCCTGCCTGAACCTGGGTGACATTCTGGAGAGTCTCTGCTTTAGGTGGACATTCTGGTGCATAGCCTTGTCTCTTGGCCAGGAGCAAATTTTGGGAGTTTGGGGGTAAAAGTAGTAGCAGGGTGGTCCCTGCTTTTGGCATGAGCCCTTTTGGGGCAGCTCAGAACTGTCAGCCAGGAGAGGGGATGCTGCCTATGCCCCCATGGCCTTGGCTGCCACGTGCTGGGACTCATCTGTCCCCAAAGCAGTGCAAAGGCACCCCATGTCTCCCATACAAGCATCAGGCAGCACAGTATTCAAGGACCAGTTCGAAGAGATTATCCTCTGGGTCTGGCAGCTTCCATGCCACGTAGGCTTGTAGATTGACAGATCTATATAGTAAGTGATATAGGACATAAATAGGTGTGTCCAAGTATTTAAAGGAATGGCAGAAGGGATTATAGCTTAAAAAGCTACAAATCTTAAATATTTTAAATTTTTTTAGGGAAAGCACTGGTAAGTGCAGCTATAGGTCAGCCCTGGAAACCAGAAATCACTTCCCATCCTTCAGAAAGAGTGTCCAGCCTCATGCACCACCATTCTGTGCCATCCCATCTCAGGGAAAACAGCCTGACGTGATGCACATGCAGGCAATGCCACTGTTTTGACCTACCATCAAAGACATTCCCAAAAGCATTTGCTCAGCACACCCTTTCCCCAGAATATATCACCTGAGGTGGTTCTACGTTTGACACTCAGGCCAGCAAGGCTGAGGAAACCTGGGCCCCTGTATGCACATTGTTGCCGACCTTCCCGCTCGCTGTGTTTAATTCAGGAATCCAATTATATCATTTTTAAATCCCCAAATCTTCTGCTCTTTCTCCTGTGCACTTCTCCTCTCCAGTCCTGATCGATATTTCCAAGCCTCTTACCGGGGAGCAAACCGCAACTGCGCTGCAGGATTTGCTCTCACGCCGCTGAAGCAAAGCTCTTCCCTGCTGCTACCCACGAGCCTGCCGTGCTGGTCAGGAAAAAATCACCGAGGGGGTGGAGGGGTCTAGTCCACATCTCTGTTGCTAGAAAATTAAAATTAAAAGCCAGATATATGTCTAAAGCCGGTGGTGGCTGGCAGGCAGAGGCGTGTGCTCCCTCTGCCGTCGCGGCCGCAGCAGTGATGGACTGAGGGCAGGGCTCTGCGTGCCGGGGTGCACAAAGCAGGGAAGGCAAGTCCAGCCAAAGGCCTTGTTTTCCCCGTTAAAGTAGGAGTCTTAATAGCTGATGAGGATTCTCTTTGCCTGGGCAGCGACGTCAGGCTGCAGCACTCCTGGGAAGCAGAAAGGCAAGCTGGAGAAAATGGCTGTGAGGGAGCTGCAGGGACAAAGGCATGATGTGGTGATTGCCCTGGAGTCCCTTAGTCATCTTAAATCTGTGTTTTAGAGCAATGTTCAGGGGTTCAAAGAACAGCTATTTGGAAGCTGGCAGGCTCAGTAGGTATCTGCATAGAGGGAAGTTTTATGTTGAAAGGCTTTGCAAGCACGCTCCAGCTTGTATCAGCACTGCTGCTTGTCTTAGAGAGGCTGTAGCATCAGTGAGAAGGCAGCTGGAGGAAGGTGGTGATTTTAATTCCCCTTAGCTCCCCTGCAGCATCAGCCCAGCCAGCCCTGAGGATCTCTGCTCTCCCATGCAGGAGATTTAACCTATAACCACGTATTGTGTGACCTGTCACAAGCTTCAGGACATGCCAGGGGTGAAGGCAGAAGCCTAGGCACAGCCCTGCCCCTCTGACCACCTCCCAGGGCTCTCACAGAGATGCCTGTCCTGAAAGCAGGCAGAGACTGAGCACTGCTCATACACTTTTGTGATGCGACTAAGTGGCAAAGCACACTGGCTGAAACACCATGAACCTTGTGGCAGGGAAAGTAGCTTATTAATTCCTTACCTTAAAGGAGGCTTCAACCTTTGCTTTTCCCATCACCAGATCCCCTATAAGCTATAAATCACACCTTGTTCATCTGTAAACCAAAAACTTTGGGCTCCTTGAAGTTGCTGTTTATGCAATTTGTAAGTTGACTGATGTCAAAAGTGTGACATCAATGTGAGTGATGAGGAACATTCCCAGGGAGAGGGACATTCCCAGGGATGGGACAGTTACAGCATCTCTGGACAATCTGTTGCATTGCCTCACCACCCTCACAGTAAAGGATTTCTTCCTTGTATATATATAAAATATAATTTAAATATCTCCTCTTTCAGTTTAAAGCCATTACCCCTTGTCCTGTAACTACATGCCCTTATCAAAAGTCCCTCTCCAGCTCTCTTAGAGCCCCTTTAGGTACTGGGAGGTGCTATAAGGTCTCCCTGGAGTCTTCTCCAGGCTGAACAACCCCAGCTCTCTCAATCTGACTCTGTAGGAGAGGTGCTCCAGCTCTCAGACCATCTTTGTGGACTCCTCTGGACCTGCTCAAGCAGGTCCACGTCTTCCTTGTACAGAGTCATTTGTACCACTGCTTATCTCACCTTAAAAATATGTTCCATATACTTCTTGTCTGGCATTTAGGGGTTTCCCCTGACTCAGGACACCCAAAGTTGCTGTATGTAGCAGCAAAGTGTGACAGCACAGGAGAAATACCTCCCATTACTGCTTAGTTGTGTGTATATAATGAGCCACTTACTGTATCTTTATTTCAAAATGCCTTCAAATCAGGACTGTGTCTTGCACCCAAAAGTGCTGGTGGCTACCTCTGCTTCCCCAGACAGGCACAGAAGTGACATTTCTCCTTGTGGATGGGGTGATGGGGAGGACACAAGTTCCTGTAAAACTCCCCCATTCCTTCAGTGCCAATCCCATCAGAAAGGACCCGGAGGACAACGGCTGGGGACATACATGCATGTTTTCTCTAAGTGGGGAGGATGGCAAAATTGGCAAGGAGCCAGCGAGAAGTATTTGTAAACACTTTGTAAATGATCCAATTTTCCTGAGCATCTGTTCACGACTCACTTGCCAGCTCCATGGATCCAGTGCTGGTTGCTCAAATGGCAAAGGCTGGAAAAATCCCAGACTCGCTGTGACTTCGATCCCGTCACCGAAGCAATTAATTCACAACAGCATCACTCTGACAATGAAAGCTCCTTAAAATAACAGAACACATCGTTACGAAAGTGCCTGCATTCTTATTGAATTGCTTCTCAGGAAAATGTGCTCCATCCCACCGACATTTCCGGCTGGCCTTTCCTCAGCATCCTTTGCCATGGCAAGGGGAGGTCTGCATTCCTCCAGGAAAGATGCTCACAGCAGTTTAAGTAGGTGCCTTTGCCATGCTGGAGATAGGGCTAGCTATGACTAAAACCTAGTTTGGTCCTAGTTAAGACAACAGCAGTGGAAACAAGTGTTTTCCATAGGGGGTTAAATATTACAGCAAGCTTGACACAGTTTCTAGGTCTTCGGATAAAGACTGAGCTGAGGAATTGGCAGCAGCCTGTCAAGATGAAATGACCTCGTGTAATCTCCGATTTGTGTGTCCTGCTATGCCCTTTTCCATTGAAAGTCATCAACTCTTCCAAAAAAAAACATGAAATAAAGGGTTTCTTCTTAATAGAAAACCCAGAAGGAAAACACAAGGACATCAGGCTCCACAGACATGAGTGAGCAGTGATGATCCAGTAGGACATTTAGTGCTACGGTTCCAGCTACATCTTCATCTGCTTTATTTTTTTTCCCTTTAGATTGGATTGGAATGCCAGGACTGAATCTCCATTGCCAGCATATATTGGGACCCTCTACGGGCAGCCTGGATCTGCAGGCAGGACAGTTTAATACACCTTTGGAGTAGACAGAAGCAGCAGAAGGGATACATTGGTCCTTCACCCCATGTTGGTATATTCTCCCAAAGACCACAAGGTGCTTCCTGTTTCCTACCACCACCCAGCAATTTCATCTGAAAAATTCCTTATTGCAGAAGGATGCAATGATGTTAGGGATGCCTTTCATCCCCACTTTTCTCTCATTCCAGTAAATTAGTGCTTGTGCGAGAAATGAGCTCAGACATTGCCCCGGGCTCAGCAGCACCATGTGTCTGCCAGCGTTTGGCAAGTCAGGCACTGCCATCACTGCCCACCAAGCCGTGCTTTCTCACCCTGGCCTGGGGTTTTCAGAGGTGATATATTAATTCATTTTTTTTCCCAGGCAAAGAAAAGCCCGTTCATGGCTCCTCATTTATTTGTCCTCATGCTAATAATTAGAGCAGAGAGAGGCCAGGGGAGCACGCCTGGCATGCCCAGTGCCTGGGAAAGCAAAACCCACCTGCCTCAGGGAGGGTTTCATCAGCCAAAGGAGAAATTGCTAAAAGAAGAAAAGAAAAAGAAGAAGAAAAAAAAAAAGGAGCCAGCAGCCCTTAGTTGGGCTGTGTCTGTCTCAAGGACAAAATGTCTCTCCCCACAGTTCCTGATACAGAAAGGTATACAGAAGGTCACATTTCCATCAGAAAGAAACCACAGAAAAGACATGGAGGGGAGAAATTACAATGTGTTGGGTGAACAATATAGGATCTTGTGCTAAAAACAGAAGTTGTTAGAGGTTCTCACTCCATTCTCATGCATCACCATCATCAGGAGATGTTTACCTGGATTTAACAGGATGATCTATTGAAACTGAGAGGGAACTTCTGTTCCTAACTGAATTACTCAGAAATGCCCGGTGGTTTCTTTTTGTGCAGGCTCCTCTGTAAATGAATTCTGGAGCTGAAAAGCCCACCCAGCCTTCAGCCTAGCCTTGTTTAAGTGACTACACAGTTTTGTGGGTTACTTTTGGGAGAGATGGGCTCACCTGGGTGGGCTCCTTGCTGTGAGGACATTCCAAGGGAATTAGTCACTGCATTGCCATCTTGTTGCCTACACTAGGGTATGGTGGGTTAATGAAACTGAGATTGTGTTATTACTTTCCTGCTAGCTCTTTCACTCTATAACCTCACTTATTTCTTGCTGGGAAAATGGGTATGAAAATATTAGATCGGTTGATTACAGACCAGCTCATTGCCACAGCAGACCAGTAGTGTGTCACTTCACCTGCTAGAAATCCCCAGATCAAACTTTCTCATCCCCCCAAAAAGCCCATTTTAGGCATTTAACTCACTTCTGGCAGCTCAGGGGGCGGGTGTAGTGGGACAAACCCTGGCTGAAAATCAGAGGTGGGCTTGAAGGAGAGAGGATGATCATCTCTTCAGATCTCTCAGTTGGTGTCCAGGACTCCCACACCTACCTGAGTAGGTAGACCAACCATGATAAAAAAACCCAACAGGATTTCTGGCCCCTTGTCTTTTTCTATCTCATAGCTCTGTCAGTCACTGAGCCTGGAAATGCAGTTTCAAAGGAGCCAGCAGTGTGCTGGAGTGAACAGGACCTCATGGTAACAGCTTGCCTTGAACAAGAGGGAACAGCTCTTCCCATTCCTAAATGAATTGCTGAGCCAGAGTCCTCATATTTTGCTGTGCTGAAACATGACTATCTCTAAGGTGGAAATATCCTCTTTCTTCACATGATTCAGTACAAAACTCATTGCAGCGTCAGTGCAACCAGGTTTTTTTTAGTTTCATGAAACCCAGCAACATGTCCTTGAGGATCCCCACACTTTGTATAGTCAGGCCAGATCAACCCCTCTAGCTATCACAGTTTCCATAGAAGATTTGAGACTTTTATGGCTTGGAAGATGCCTGGGTAAGTTTTTATGCCACAGGTAAAAATGAAAGCAATCTTGTTTTTGATGAATTTTTTTTGGCACTGCGAAGGTTGTCCTTGAGAGCTGGCTTCACTGGAAGTTGGAGAAAAAAATAAGCCTTGTGGTTAATGTATCTTGGGGCCTTTTGAGTTCATCAGTGCAATTTTGTTTCATCTAGTTGTCATTAACCTGCTTATAGTTGGCTTTGTGATCTTGATTTAAAACCGATGAAGTCTTGAGTGTAAAGCTTAGGTTAATTTTCTTGGGAGTCCATAGACACTGCTCAAGTTCCCAGTAGCATATTATAGTGCTGGGAATTAACTGGAGTGCTTTTTCTTGTACCCAAGCAAGTAAAAGTCTGGACTCAACGTGTACAAAACCAGAACAACACATGCCTTGATCCAGATTGGTGAAATTATCTGTAAGCATTGAAAGGAAATGCACAGATTGAAAGGAAATGGCTCATACATATCAAACAGAAAAAATAAATGGTGTTTTGCTGTTGGGTTATGGAAATAGAGGTAGGAGAAGCCCTTGGACAAGCAGGTTTCTGTACCAAACGAATAGAAAGTATCCATTATTTCCAGAATAAAACTACATAGATTATTCTGCTTGTTGCACACAGGGAATATCACCTGCCTTTGAATTGAGGTCTGGTATTTCTCTGGTGTCTGATGAATCCAACTCATCCCTGGAGCACTCTCTATTTACACCACTGTACAAGAGAGCAGAGTTTGGCCATGAAGAGCCAAAGGGGAATGGTGAGGGACAGACACAATTTTCAGTTTAGCATGTGGGGTTTTTTTAAAGATTATTCAAGCTTTATGACTCTCTGAATGCTTAGTGTCGTGCCACAGACCAGAAGATTTCATGCTCTAGTGTTGGGCAGTGTGCTTTGCTATATGTTAGGATAAATGCATCAATAAGAGCAGCTGGAGATCTCCTTCTAGTAACGTCCTTGCCATCCTGGGGGAAAATAAAGACCAAAGGAAAAGATCTGTACCAGAGATGTTCTGAGCCCATGCTGCCCCTCATTCCTGCTTCTGGGCTTGGACCTTGGCCAAGAGCACTGGAAAAAATAGAAGGGGACATTAAAGGAAGTTTGCCCCATGTTGAGGAAGGTGATTTGTCATAGAATCATTGACTAGTTTGGGTCAAAATGGAGGTTTAAAGGTCATCGAGTCTCCAACCCACTTGCAGTGAGCAGAAACACCTTCAACTAGATCAGGTTGCTCAGGCCCCCATCCAGCCTGACCTTGAATATTTTCAGAGATAAGGCATCCACAACCTCTCTGGGCAACCTGTGCCAGTGTTCCACCACCCTCATTGTAAAAAATTTCTTCCTTATACCTAGTCTGAATAAATTGTCTTCATGTTTAAAACCATTACCCTTTTTCCTGTCACAAAAACCCTGCTTAAAAGTCTGTCCCCACTGTTCTTGCAAGTTCCCTTTAAGTACTGAAAGGCCACTCTGAGGTCTACCCAGAACCTTCTCTTCTTGAGGCTGAATAACCCCATCTCTCTCAGCCTTTCCTCATAGCAGTGGTGCTCCAGCCCTCTGAACAATTTTTGTGGCCTCCTCTGGACTCAGTCCAGCAGGTGGGGTCTCATGAGAGCAGAGGGGCAGAATCACCTCCCTTGGCCTGCTGGTCATACTTCATACCCAGTGAGTCCTGTGCATCTGCTGCCCTTCTTGGGAAAGCCTTCTTTCTCCCACGTGTAACTGTGTCATAGCACAGAGGTACAGCTCCTACCCAGAGTGCAGAACTTTTCCTCCTCTGAAATCCTCACAAAGCCCAAGATATAGCATGGGAACAGCGAGAAGCACACAGAGGAGAGAGACATTGCCCAATGGGAGGAAAGGAGAACAACAGTCCCTGCTGCTTTGGGGACCCAGGTGATCAGCACTGGCGTGCCTGTGACACTGGTGGGCCCCTCCCTGGCTCATCACTGACGGGGCTCTGGGTGGGGATGGTCGAGAAAAACCCAGTTCAGTCTGGCCTCCAGGAGACAGAAGAGGTGATCCAGGATATTGATAAAATCATTGAAAAGGATGCAGGCTGTAAGCAGCAGCACCAGACACCAGGCTGCAGAGAGGGGTCATGCTGAGTGGTTACAGCAAGAGGCAGTCCCTTCTTCCCTTTTTCCCTCCATCCCTCCTTTCTTCCTTCCATTCCTCTGTTCTTCCCTTCCTCCTTCCCACTACCCTTACTTCCATCCTCCCTTCAGTCTTTCTCTCCTTCCATTTTTCTCTTCCTCCATCCCTGCTTCCCTCCATCCGCTCTCCTTTCTTTTGTCCCTTACTCCATCCTTCTTTCCATCCCTCATCTCTCCATTCCTCCCTTCTTTCCTCCTTTCAATCCTTCCTCACTCCTTCCATCCCTCCCTCCATCCTGCTTCCAGCCCTCCCAGCCCTCCCGGGCCTTTTCAAACAGGCTCCCCCATTCAGAGGGGATTTCTCCACGCCAGGCCGATCAGGGGGATTAAAGAGCAATTAAACCTGATAAATTATCTGCCTGAAACATTTTTTCAAAGTGGCCACTGTGCTGGAGCAAAGTCCCTGTCGCTTCATTTCCCCTGTGAAGGGGGATCAGGGCAGATCAAACCCCGGCGACCCGCTGACCTCCGCCTGTGCCGGGGCTCGCAGCAGCGAGGGACCCGCGCCGGCACCGCGCTCCCCTCGCCACACCCCACCGCAAGTGAAACCGGCCCCTCCGCCTCTTTTGGCAGAGCTTTCGCCTTTGGAAAGCGTGAAGGATGTCTCCCAGGCTGAGGCAAGCAAAGCAGTAACGGGAGCAGCCTGCCTCCTTTAAGGGTAAACAGACAGCCTTTGCCTTCAAAGCTCCCAGAAATCGTTGTCCTAATTTCTCTCCAATTCGATATTCTGCATCTGCTTTCGTGAAGGCTCCAGCTGCCTCTTGCCTCAAACCCTTTCCAGCTTCTGCTTGGCGATAGGAGCCAGAGTGAGGGGCTTTAATGGCAATCTGGAATGTTCCCAGCTTAAATAAAACCCAAACTTATGCTGGTCCTCAGGGATGCTCAAAAATGCACTGTGGTTTCTGACTGGGTGGTTTGAGCTACTGTCTGATGTTAGGCTGTTGTATCAGTCCTTTACCTCTGCTCCCTCAGTCCACAAAATTCCTGCTTTTATTTTCAGCCCTGTGCTGCTGCTCAGCTCAGCTGCCATCTAGACCTGTCTCCTCTCAGCCCAGCTGATTACCCACAGCCCGTCCTCAGCTGCAACAAGCCTCTGCCCACTCCCACCACACAGGTTTATCAGTGAAAGGGAGCTACTCCAGATTTTGGGTGCTGTAATAAGAAGCAGGATTCAGCCCCCAGGACAAGATCATTTGTTTCAATAGGAAGGTTGAAGAATTGAACTCCTGGCCCTTGCATTTCACTGGTTTTCTTTCCCACGCTTTCAGTCCATTTATCAGAATAGGAAAAGATGCTCTCAAAAAATGTAATGATGCTTAAGTGTCTTATATTAACGGATGTTAATGTGCCACATTAATGCAATATAGCATCCACCAAAAAACTCATGAAAACAATACAGCTCTGTGTGGGAGCACAGCGCTATGTACAGCCTTGCAAACTGCAGGAAGGAGGGAAACCAAGGACAAAAGTAGTCTTTCATAGACTAATTAATTGAAAATAACTGTGGAGTCAAGGATCAGACTGCTAGGAATATGCTTTTAAAGCTTCTAAATATGTTGGGTTTCTACAGTGCTGTGCAGCTGTATCTAGATTTTGTGTCCTTGCTGGAGTCCCCAGTGTGGAAGTCCAGCTTTTGCCTCTCAAGTCCACTTATTCAGAAAGCAGTTTGACCAAAACTGAGGTGCTCAACTATTCAAACAACAAATCACTCCTTTTCTCTGGCCCGTCTGCTCTACGAAGAGCCTTGGAGCTCTTGGATCAAAATACCCCGAGTTTATAAACCCAAAATCAGTGCATGAAGAAGGTCTGCAAAGACCATATACAGACAAAGATGATCCTTGCTCTTTGAACCGATGGACAGCTCAAAAAAATATCCTTAGATATCCACTACAATAAAAAAAATCCAGTTTGCTTTGTCCATATACTTGCCTCTTCTGCCTTTACTTTCTTTACACGGCTTAACAGACTAATTACCTGGCTAAACATGCCTCCAAAGTGAAAATTGTAAGCTAGGAAAGACCCTCAGAAATGTGACCCTGCTCTGATGCACCATCCACCCCTTGAGGGCAGATCAGCACTAACGTGACCCATGTGTCCAGCAGAACGTGTCAGTGCTGTGAACTCCTGGGGAATGGCTTGTGAGTAACCTGTGAAAGGCTGGTCTGCCACTGGAAAGTGGTGAAGTCACCATCCCTGGAGGGGTTTAAAAGACGTGTAGATGTGACGCTGAGGGACATGATTTAGTGGTGGGCTTGGCAGTGCTGGGTCAGCAGTTGGACCTGATGGTCTCAGAGATCTCTTCCAACACCAGCAGTTCTATGGTTCTGTGATTCCATCGGCTGAGAATTACTTCAGGAATATGTCCACAGACAGTGAAATTCCCCCCATCCTCTGCTGTATCTGTATGAGCTACCCACAGCATCCTTCAGGCAAGAGGCACCTGAAAGGTCCACATGCCATTGCAAGGACATAGCAATCAGTTTGCTCTTCAATGGCCTTTTGCACCACCATTGGTTTCACTCAGAGAAAACCAGCAAATACCGATCTGCTTTGTCTCCATTTAGGAAAGACTTTTGATCATCATCTGTAGAAACTGGGAACCAGGGGCTGCACTGTGCTGTAGGGCTCCTGGTGTAACTCAGTGAGGTGCCAGGGATGGAGCATGGAAGAGATACCTGGTCAGGAGACAGCACTGTGCTGCAGGAAATGGAAAAACGAAGATGAAGTTATTCACCCAAGGACGTGAAGAATCCTGTTGTGAAATGGAGATTTCATCTTGGAACACTTTGTCTCTTCCCTTTTCTGGCAGAGGTGAAAAATGCAAGACATCCATGTCCAGGGAGGGTTTGGCAGTGTTAGCTGAGGGTGTGCAGATATTTAGGGGACAAAATCACTTAAAAAACCCAAATGCTCGTGGGTATTTGATCCTAGAGGGGCCGAGGGCATGCAGTATCCCTTCCCACATAAGCCCATACATTTCAGGTCATGCACTCCTTGCTCACCCCCTTCTCACCAAGTAAGTCATTCTGCCCAGGGTGCCTCTCCTTGTGCCAACAGCCACCATCCCAGCTGACATCTCAACATCCTTGTGGGTACCAACCAGGAAAACCCAACACTCGCTTTCTCATTTCTGTCACCTGCACCCATATGTCTCCTCTGGTGGTTCTTCATCTTCTTCATCTTCACCTTCCTCTGCTGGGAAATTTGTGCAGGCCCCTTCTCCTCTCCCCAGGCAGAGGCTTGCTGGATAACACAGCCATCATCACAATGGTCCTGCTATTAGGCATAAAAACGCTGCTGGGATTATTTCTCTCCTACCATAAGTGATTCATTAAATTGATTTCACAAGGAACTGCTATTCCAGCTCACAGCACCATCCAGAGCACGGTAGGAGTGTGTGACATTATTTACATTTGTGTTTGCCCATACCAAGGCTGACTGTACCCCTATAAATATTTATAGAAGCAGTGTCTATCTACAATACCCAGTCAATTCTCAGTGTGTGCTAGGCTTTATGGTCTATCCTGTGGTTTTATATAAAACCAATGATGCAGAAAGGCAAGGGAAAAGGGAAGGACAAGTTCCCGGTCCACATGAGCCACTGGTGTTTGCCTGAGCGAGGGGAATCCACACCTTCTGGAGAGGTCCGCCAGGACAGCACAGTTTGCAGATGCTTCATGACACATAAGTCCATAAGTCAGGGGAGTTGTGACTAAGCTCACACGGGGGCAGGAGCCACCTCTGCACAAGCCAATGCAGTTCCAATGCCCGCGAGCCAGAGGGGGGATGGATTTACTGCGCTCTGGCAGTTGCGGCGGCAGGCGGAGTGCCAAGTGGCATCTCCAGTGAGCGCGGCTGGGTACTCGCTACCCAGGTTGCAGGGGGATATTTACTGAATGACACTAATAAAACCCCAAAACAAAGCAGGCTAATGTCAGTAATTCCCTCGGACAATTGAAATGCACATATTTTAGGAAAGTAGCAACCTCCCACACATCCATTCTCACTCACTCGCTCTCTAAACACTGAAAACAAAGCGGTCGCTGCACTTTGGAGAAGAAAGTGAGAATAGATTTGGGGACTGAAAGCACCAAACAGAAGACACAGAACCCTATCTATGTGCTACCTGAATGTCGCAGAGCCCTGGGACTGCGGGAAAGACTAGGAGAGGTGGTGTGTGATCATCCTCTCTGTACAGGCATGGAGGGACAAAGCTGTCTGCTCAGGGTCACAGCGGGAAGCGACCAACTCACTAACATTTGCCTCGAAGGCTGCACACAGAAAACATTCTGTATCTTCCCGTGCAGTCCGATCAGGACTGTCCCTGTATCTGCATCCTGACAATGCAGGATAAGTGCACAGTGCTACTCTTGCAACCCTGAAAGGGTCGGGCAGATGTGGTCCCCTCACCATCCTCATCCCAGGGGAAAGCATGGCCATGACTCTCCTTCCAAATGTCCTTCCTCCGAGGCATCTTCCCGAGGCTGTCCCGAGAAGTGTCACAGCAGCTCACCTGTGCTGGTAGCAGCCCAGGAGCGAGGGAGTTCCACCACTGGCACCTCCCTGAGTCGTGGTGGGGATCACATATTACTGGGGACCTCCTGAGCATAGGACAGTCCAGAACCCAAATCCCAGCTAGATCCAATACCGATGCTTGCATCACTCTTAGGGTTGTTTGCATTCCTCTTAGAGCTGAAAAAGACATTTTCCATCTCTGGTGAAAATTTCACAAGATCCAGGGCTGCATCTCTCTTCCCGTGCTGCCCTACAGAAATGGCCCCAGGCTACTGTGCAGGATCGGGCTGGGCACAGCCCCGGCTTCAGACAGGTGAGGGGAGTGGTCTGTGCCCACCCAGAGGGGCAGGGGAACTGAAAGGGGAATCAGGAAGGCAGAGGGCACGCAGAGAGGATGCAGCCACCTTTGTCGGCGTTGACCCCGAAGCCCCCGGCTTCTGTCCGTGCCTGAGGCCAGGCAGGGTGCCGCCTTTGTGGGGAGGAGAAGGGAAGTACCCTCGCATCCCTCACGCTGACTCGCCTTCACCAGGGACCTTAATTCAGCAAAAACTGCAGCCGTCACGGATGGATGCGGAAAAGGGGAAGGGAGGGTTGGGGGTGATCACTCGCATCGTCCTGTTCCTTTCTGTCGCCGGGCCCAGCTTCCCACAAATACACGGCAGCAGCAGTCTCGGGGAGGGGGCACAGCCTCCTTCCCTAAGCTCCACTCCCCACTCCCATCACTCTGCATCCCACAGCCCTCTGCGTCCCACCGCCCGCCTGAGCAGGAGATCCAGAGCGGCCACGTCCCTCACTATGATGTTTCCTGCTGCATGACACAGAGAATGTGAGGTTTGGGGCACTGAAGGGATTTTACCTCCTTACATCCGCTCCCTTTGACAGCTGAAAGGTGCCTGTGTGGGACCATGGACTGCCTGGAGCCCAGTGGCCTCCTCCAGCCATCATCGCCCCCTTCACCCGCCCCCTCCACCTCCCTTTGGCAGCTCTTCTCCCAGGTTTGGGGAGGCTCCAGTGCCGCTTTCCCTGCGAGGTGGAAAGATAGCTCCTTTAATCTCACCCCTAACCCCGTGACCTTCCTCCCTTAAGGAGCTTTTCCCCTTCATGTCACTGCTTTTTAAAGCCTCCTTTACAAATAAAAGCAATTTCCTTTTGGAACTGTAGCTATGACATGGGGAGATGCGCTTTTTTTTCGGACAATGAAGGGGTAAGAATGGGGGGCCGCCTCCTTTTTGGTGTTTGTATTCGGCCGGGTCTGTTTGTTTAGATACTTTACATAAGACAGTAAACACCAGGCGAGTTAAAAACTTTAATTAAAAAAAAGCGGTGAGCTGGGGAGGGGAGGAAAAGGGGGGAGGGGAACCCTTTAAATTTACAAAGTGACTTGGAAAACCAGCCCCAGACAGACAGGATAAATACAACCCGGGAATCCAAGAAAGGTAGAGGACAAAAAACTTTAGAATATGACGGTATCAACCTACAGAGAGCAACAGCTCAGAGCTGCAGCACCGCACACTCCTGCAGCCCGCCCGGCCCTGACACCGCGCCCGTGGGCTGGATGTGGTCCCCGTCCCTTTTTGCCTCCTGTAAAAAATTCCTGACAGGAAGGCAAGGGAGGTGACACCCTTGTCGCCGCCGCCCCGCACCCTGGCTTTGAAGTTCCTGGGTGGGGTATTTTACTATTCTCGCGGGCTTGCATGCGGAACGGGCAGGTCCTTATTGTCCCCCGCCTTGTCACCCGGGTGGGATTGGAGCGATGCACTGGAGCAGAGCAGGGCGTCGGGCTGGCCAGGCTGCAGCTCCCGGACCCGCTCCTATCGGGAATACCTCTCGGGATGCCCGCGGGCAGGCACGGCCACGCCACCCACCGGCTTCCCGTTGGGAGGGCGCTCAGGGTGAGGGGGGAGCTGGAGAGGGGAGGAAGGGAAAGGGAAAGGGAAAGGGAAAGGAAAGGGAAAAGGGAAGGGAAAGGGGAAGGGAAAGGGAAAGGGAAAAGGAAAGGGAAAGGGAAAGGGAAAGCGAAAGGGAAAGGGAAGGAAGGAAGGAAGGAAGGAAAATTGCCCACTCACGGCCGTGCCAGCCCGCCCCACCTCTGTTCCCCCTCACGCAGCTGTCACTGGGGGCGTGGGGTGGAGGCCTCGCCCCCCCGGCCCCCCGACCCAGCCTTCCCCCGCCGGACATCCCCCTTCTCCCCACCGTGTTCCAGGCACTGCGGGCTCGTCCAGGCCCCACGGCCGCGGATGGACACGGGGGGGGTGTCGAGGTCCCGCTGCGGGCAGGTGGGGACGATAGAGCTGCGAGCGCCGCGGCAGGACGGGGATCGGGGCTGTTATTCTTCCCCGAAGAACTTTCCACAGAGCAAGGAGAGGCGAGAACGAGCATCCTCCGCGTCCACTCTGCAGCCAGACTGAGCCCTCGCTCAGGCGGGCAGCACTCCTGCCTGGCTGACAGAGACACCCCGCTGAGAACTGTAGTTTTGTTTGTTGGTGGTTAAAAAAATTAATAATAAAAAAGACAATTGTTTGTTTGATTGTTTGTGTTTGGGGTTTGGGTGGGGTTTTTTCAGGTTTTGTTTATTTGGTTTTGAGCGGTTTGGTTTTGTTTTGTTTTCCTGGAAACGCTGAGGAAATGCAGTGTGTGTGCAGCGTGTCCGGGCCATGCCCCCGTCACTGCGGGCAGCCCCTCGGCCAGGTCGGTGCCTCGGGGGGGCAGGGGGGCAGCCCAGGGCGGGGGGACACCCCAGGATAAGGAGCACCTTTACCGGGAGGAGCCGAGCGGCCCCATTACCCTGCCCGTCTCCTCTGTGGGGGCGGCTGTCGTGGATCCCACCTCCGCCGCCCCGGGACACCATCCCCACGAAGGGGCAGACATGAGACCCCATTCCCGGCTTGCCGGAAAGCCTCGGGCAGTGGAGGACGGGGAAGAGACAGGGAGACCGGTCCTGCTCGGGAGGGCAAGGGACTCTCTCCCCAAACCCCGCTCGGAGCTTGGCCGACCCTGGAGCCTTGGCGGTGCGGGGTGAGCGCGGCTGGGCTCCCGGTCTGCAACAGCTGGAAAACAGCCTTCGAGAGATCATAAAAGTTGATTATCTGGTGGGGAGCTGGAGTGGAAATTACCTAGTTAATTAGAGCGGTAGCTTTATTCTGACTATGAGTAAATGCCGAGGTGTAAATCCAAGGGAATTTAGGGGAATTAGCTGCCTATGTGAAAAGTGCAGGAGCAGCTCCAGCATCCCGCTCCAGTCCCTGCTAATGCTGGGGTCGGTGTAGAGTTGCTGAACTTTACCGTCACAACAGCTCCTGTTGTGTCTGCATGGATTAACTCCTCCAAGTCACGGGAGAAGCGGGGAAACGTTCCTCAGTCGCGACATGTGCCTGTGTGCACACTTGTGTAGGCGCCGGTACACAGCGCGTGTCTTTAAAACAGGGGGATGCATCGTCTTCGTACGATTAAATAAAAATTGTTTCGGGGAAATAGTTTTGCACTTATTGGAAGCTTTTCTGCCTCCACGTCTCCAGATGAGAGAGAGAAAGGCGATCCCGGCCGTGGTCCCGCGGATGCTCCTCGGGAGAGGCGGCGGGTGCCCGCCGCAGCCGGGGACTGTGCGCCCTGCCCGGGACTGAGCCACAGCCGGAGCCGGAGCATCCCCCGGCGGGGACTGGCGGCCGGGCCGGGCTGAACCGAGCACGTCCCACCCAGCTGCGGGCGGCACAAACTGGGGTCAGTTTTCTGCTTCTTTGCAAAGGGGCTGTGGGTGCAACACAAAGACAAAGGAAGAAGGTTCAGCTCCCAGCCTTATCTTTTAACTATTTTAATAAATTTGTTTATTATTTTAACAAGGGGACACAAACTATTTCTGTGCACAGGCCAAAAACTTTTCCGCAGCGACTTATTATTCATCCCTGGTTACGCTTCAAGTTTGTAAGGCGACGGCTCGGCAGAACAAAGTCCAGGCACCCCGGGGAGGCAATCGGCACCCAGTGTCACCCAGTGTCCTGGCGAGGCCTCTCTGGCCCCGGGGGGCCGGACCAGATCTCCACTGCAGAGGGCTGCGGGGCCCGGGCCGTGTTGCAGCGAGCACTGCCTCTGCCCTGAGAAACCGCGGGGTTTATATCTTTTTTCTTT
>NW_020884897.1:8401348-8409416 GCF_003945725.1 Corapipo altera | reverse complement strand
CTGCCCGGCGGCGGGGCGGGCTCGCCGGGCCGGGGGGAGGGCGGCCCCGCCGGGCTGGCCCTGCACGGCGCCGCCAAGAAGGGGGGCGACCCCGCGGCGCTGGAGGCGGCCCTGAAGGCGCGGGGGCTGAGCGGCGGCGACCTGTCGGTGAGCTCGGACTCGGATAGCTCCCAGGCCAGCTCCAACGCCGGGAACCAGCCCATGCTGTGGCCCGCCTGGGTGTACTGCACGCGGTACTCGGACCGGCCCTCCTCAGGTAAGCGCTGCCTCGTCGCGGCCCCGCTCCCCCACCGCTGTATCACCCTCCCCGGGCTCCCCGGGCCGCCTCCGCCAGCCCTCGAGGCCGGGAAGCGGCGTGGAAAAGACCCCGCTCCCCTTTCCCGCTCCGTCTTCTTATTTTCTTTTTTCTTCTTTTTTGTTTCTTTTCTTTTCTTTTTTTTTTTTTATTTTGGAGGGGAGTGGGTGGGGGAAGGAGTTGCTTAAAATGACCTGAAAATGCGGGGAGAAGAAGGGGTGGCCGGGGGTGCGCGGTACCGGAGGGACGAGGAGGGAACGGGGGTCCCTCCCTCCCCGCCGCCGCGGCAGAGCTGGGGCCGCCTGGGCTCGGGGCATTTCCCACCAACTGCCGAGTTTTATCAAAGAGGGAGGAAAAAATTCTGGCTTTGGGCTCCCCGCTCATCCTCCCGGAGAGCTCTCCTCCCTGCCGGGAACCTCCCCCCCCTCCCGCGCTGTGTTTTGGAAAAGGGAGAGGGCATTTCCACAGGCCTCGCCTTGTTTTGATTAGTCTTTTTTCGCCAAAAACAAGCCGCGGTCGTTTATTTCTCTAAAAGAGGCCTCGGAGCGGCCGCCGTTTCGTTTCTTTCTCTTGATTTCCCCCCATGTGCTGTAGGTCAGCTCTGTGGGGGCCGGGGGACGTTCCCGAGAGCCAAGGAACTTCTTTGGCAAGGGCTTGGGCAGAACCTCTTGAAATTATCGTAAAAAAATAATAAAAGAAAGAAAGAAAATTTAAAAAATAAAGCCGGGGGTAATATGTCCTTCTGCTACTGCGGGGACAGCAGGGTTGGTCCCGGCAGATCGGTAAAACCCTGTTTAAAAAGAAGTAGAAAGCGTTGGGGGAAGGCATGGGAAACACCAGGCAGGAGATCTGCTCCCAGGGAAAAGAAAAAAAAATATGGATCTTTCTCTTACAAAAGCAGCGAGGTAGGATTTTCACCCGGGAGCCGGCCGGCTGAAGGAGAGATCGTAAAACGAGATGAAAATTAGTTCGTAATGTCTGAAAACAAACTCTTACTCGGAGGTAATATTCAGAGCTGAATTGGAATTTACTCCATTGTTCTCCGGTGCTCTCCTTTGTTAATATTTAATTAACATACATCCTCACAAAGGCTCGGCCCGGGCAGAAAAGGCTCCTTGTGCTGCCGAGAATAATATTCCCGAGAATAATCCCGGCGATTCGGATCGGGCCGTGCAGCGCCATATGGGCACTGCAGCGGAGAGGCGGAATGCTTCTCCCTAAGTAAACTGGAGGAGGAGGATTTCCATCAGAATTTTTATCGCGAACCACCAAAAAAAAAATTTAAAAGATAAGTAAAAAAAGTAAAGAGGTTTTCTTAAAAAAAAACCAAAAAACAAAAAACAAAACCAAAACAAACAAACATATTTTTTCGGGGTGTAAAATTTGGCTCCATGTGGCTGCTCCTGGTGCAGTTTTCCTTGCTGGCCATCCCCGGGATGCAGAGGGTCGGTAACTGTGTTTGTGGCTGGGGGAGAAGGGGACGGGGGGAAGGGGGGGGCGGCCGGGCAGCGAGCGTGGGCACAGGAGGCTGCGGGGGCGCCGGGGTCTGCGGCTCCCGTTCTACCGCCTCCAGAGCATCCCCCTGGCAGCGGAGGCACAAAGCGGGTTTATTTTTCTTGGCGGGGGTGGTGGTGGTGTTGTCGGAGCGTGGGTGCCCCCCTCGCGGAACCGCGCCTGGCGTGGGGCCGCCCGCAGCGGAGCGTGGCGGTGTCGGTGCTTCTCCCCTCTCCCGGCCGTAGGTCCCCGCTCCCGCAAACCAAAGAAGAAGAACCCCAACAAGGAGGACAAGCGGCCGCGCACCGCCTTCACCGCCGAGCAGCTGCAGAGACTCAAGGCCGAGTTCCAGACGAACCGGTACCTGACGGAGCAGCGGCGGCAGAGCCTGGCCCAGGAGCTCGGGCTCAACGAGTCCCAGATCAAAATCTGGTTCCAGAATAAACGAGCCAAGATCAAGAAGGCGACGGGCAGCAAGAACTCCCTGGCAGTGCACCTCATGGCCCAGGGGCTCTACAACCACTCCACCACGGCGAAAGACGGCAAGTCGGACAGTGAATAGCCAAGGGAAAGGGGGGGGTGGGAGGGAGGCGAGGGAGGGAGGGGGGAGGCAGGGGAGGGGGGCCGTTTGCAGTCAAAGTTTATACAATGCAATAATTTAATTAAAAAAAATAAAAAGAAACATAAGGGCCAGTGTATAAAGATTATACCAGCATTAATAGTGAAAATATTGTGTATTAGATATAATTCTGCAATATTCTATGTATATATAATTTACAGGTAAGGTGGTGTAAAAATCCAAGATATCTGATTATAAAATATTTTTTGATTTTTTTTTTTTTTTTGGTTGGTTGGTTTTGATTTCGGGGATTTGGGCTGGTTGGTTGACTTTGGTTTGTTTGTTTGCTTGCTTTTTTTTTTCGGTTGTATGGAGATTTTAGATGCTATCTTTATGATTTTTTTTTTTTAATGCTTAAGTTACCTTTTATAGACTTAAGCACAGTTTTAATGGACATTGGACAATGTTTTTTGAAATTCAAAAAAAAAAAAGAATTAAAAACAACTTTTGCTGAAGTCCAAAGATTTTTATTGCTGCATTTCACAGGACTGTGAACTGAATAAATAGTTCTCCTATTTGTTCTATGAGTTCCAACTTTTTTTTTCACCCCACCCCTCCCCTTTTCTTTTTTTTCTTTTCTTTTCTTTTTTTTTTTTGTTTTATTTTATTTTTTTTCTTCTTTTTTTTATGTTTTTGGAGTTGGGGTGTCTGGGGCTGACTTTGGGGATAGACGTGGAGAATTTAATTTTAAAAGGAAGAAAAAATATAAGTGACGATAGGGAGACAAATCTGAAAACACCTTCTTAAAACACACTCGGGGGCCTCTCCTGAGCCTCTACCCCTTCATCACTCCCAGCGAGACTCACGGTCATCCATGGATGCGGAATGCAGGCTGCAGGCGTGGATGAGGGATAGAGATGGGCTTAGCACCCCCCTCCCCCCTCCCTTCCAACTTGTTGGGAAAACTTTGGGAACCCCATCTCCGAAAAGCGAAAAGCGGGAGCTGCTCCGGGATGCTGCTCCTTCCCGGCCCCGCTCCCCCTCCGCGGGGGGCGGCCGAGGGGTGAGACCCGGCTCCGCTCCGGCATCACATCCCCGAAATATTTGGGAGCGTTTTAGCCCCCCCCCCCCCTCCTTAAATAAAGTAACGTTTTTAGTTCTCCCTTCCCCTCCCAGCGCGGTCCCCGCTGGCGCGACGCTTCGCGGCAGCGTGTGAGTGGGTGTTTCTCCCCACGCTCCCCCCCCTCGTTCCCCACGCAGACACCCCCTTCTAATCGGAGTTTTTCGGGGGTTCGAGGCGCTGGGCTGTGTTTAACCCGTTTCTCCCGGAGCGAGGGGTCCCTCTCCCCACTCCGGAGGGGGGATGTGTCCTGCGTGGGCCGGGGTGTGCGTGGGCAGCTGCTCGGGAACGGGCCCTCCTGCGACACTGTTTAGGGGGTGAAAAACTTCTCGCTTTGCCTTAAAGCCTCTTTATTTTGCAGCTCTAATAGATACACATTGTACATAGTAGTATAAAATTAAAAAAAAAAAAGAAAAAAAAGAAAGAATCCAACTATAAAATAAAAACCTGTAATTTTAAATTCTGTGAATAACCATCAGCTGCTTAGGAGCCAGGATTAAATGACTTTGCCTTTTAGCAAGAAAGCAAAGGATTTTTTTTTTCTTCTCTCCAGTTTATAAAACATGTGCATTTTACAATTGCAGTATCAAATATTTATAATCGGATGAAATATGAATGTTTCTATTTACGACTGTGTTCTCAACATTGTGAACATTCTCGCTGCATTTTGTGTGTTTCAATTCTCGAGGACTGCATTAAATAATAATAATTAAAAAAACCAACCAAACAACCCACTTTATTATGAAATCCAAACCGTGTCACTCAGGCGTTGCAATGGAGCAGTGCTGTTAGGGAATATATATCCCTAAATGTTCATACAGTCCTTAGCCTGCACTTCTGAGCACTGGAGTTGGAGTTAGAAGTATTTCGTAGTTTCAGCTCTTTACGGGTGTGTGGGGGGGGAAATTCGTGGCGATTTATGAGAAAGGTGGTTTTGCAGCCAGGCTTTTCATCAGCCTTTTGACTTAATGAGGAAACTTTGGGGGATTCATTTCTAGCTGAAGGAGAGGACGAGCGCCAGCCGGCACCGAGCCCCTCTCGGGCACTCCTCCTCCCGCTCAAAAGGAGCTGAAAACGCAAAGGAAAATCTTTTTAATCTCACGTACTGTCAACAGGTTTCACCTTTTCAAGACTTTAAATACCCGGTGGTGTGATGCTCTGACAGGCTGCGTTTGGAAAACCTCTGCTAGAAAAACTCGTAACCCAGGAGCTCGGGAAGAGGGGATGGAATATTGCCGATGCCACTCCACGAAACCGGGCACCCTGTAAAATGCTTGGTAGCCCCGGGAAATGACAGTACCACGATTTTAGGACGGGCTGGACAAAAATAAAACGATCACCCGCCTTGCTGCGACAAAGGGCACAAGAGCTCCGAAATAGCTTTCTACAGGCAGGAGGAGAGGGAGGAAGGGCAGAGCCTCACTCACCCTTAGGGTCGTTCCTTCTGCAGGGGACGCGCTCCCAGATAAAACCAAGAGGAGGTGTATTTAATATTTTACTTTATATATTTTTTTTTAAAGCTGCTACTTTAAGATACATTCTGCAAGGGGCAAAATTCTCCAGGAGAGGAGCTGCCGCTGGCATGGTGCACCAAGGGCTTCACCTGCCCGAAGAAATTGGGGCTGGGGATGAGTGCGATGAGAGTGCCGGGGATGCTACCAGGATGCTGCGAGTTCCTGCTTCCAAACCTTCTTTTATTTTTCCAGCCTTTTTGGTTTACGTACCTTTGAGGAGATTTTTTTTTTTTTTTGGGCCACCAACACTAATAGAGGCAGGTGATTTATAATCCCAAGGGAGAAAATCGGTGGCAGTGGGCACTAAAGAAGAGTTTTAAGTCTGGTTTGAAAAATAGCTCCGGTTGCTCAATGGTAGAAAACGGCATCGTGGGTGTGTTACACGAGAGAGGATAAGTCCCACGGAGATTTTATTTCACTTTTTTTTTAGGAAGTCACTAAACCTGCACCAGGAGAAAATTTTGGCCTTGCTCCTAAGTGTGCAGGCAGGGGTGGAGTTTCCACCTGTCCTCCCCTCCTCGTAAGAAATACTGGGAATAAAAAATAGATGTGTGACACCAGCAGGAATAGGTATTTAGTTTTAGATTTTAAAAAAATCGTAGTGGAGCTTCTCTAAGTTAGTTCAGTCTCTGGAGCAAGGACAGAAAATATCACGCTGCTGCTTGGATTTTATCCAGATCAGAACACAAAAATATTTGCCATTTGTAAGCCGTGCCTTCGGTGGGAGCAGCGAATTCCTCACATGGGCTGCGCTTCTCACCTGCCTCCGATATTTTGGGGAAAGCTTCCACGGGAAGAGGCACAGGTTCGGAGACACTTGCTCCGCTGCTGCTTTTCGCCACCCTGTGAGCGGCTGCTCGTTCCCGTGCGCCGCCCAGCCCGCGCTCCCACGCCCGGGCAGCGGCTCCCCGCTGGCTTGGGAAGAACGGCACAGATAAATCACCCCTCGATAATTTAAAATTAAAAATTATTTTAACAGAATGAGCTGCCGCACAAGCTCCTCTTGCAATTTTAGCAAAGCAACACCGGCTTTCTGAAACAGCCTTTTTGTTTTGGAAAAGGCAAAATCCGAACCCAGAGCAACCCCGAAGCCGAGCCAGAATTTCCCCCCAAAACCAGGCTGTGCCGGGGCAGAGGCAGGACTGGCCCTGGAGTTAGCCACCGCCTGGAAGCGTTTTATTCCTGGCAGGCAGCTCTCCCTGAGATTTCCCTCCCCCAGCTAGCGGGGCAGACTCCTTCCCCTCCAGCCAGAGCAGCAGAGTCACATAAAAAAAGAATAAAACAGGAAAAAAAAAACCCGAATCAACTAACCAAACTAAACCACCAACCCAGGGAAGTATTTCAGGGCCGAACAAAAATACATCTGCACTTGCCCGGTGCCAATCAGCCCCTCCGTGTAATTAATTAAGCGTATTTTCCCCCTAACTCTGTTCAATGAGCATCTGAGCACTGAGGTTTAGTGAAGGTGTTCCTCTGCTCTGCTCTCTGTTAACGCAGGGTATGGCACATGCGATGTACAAACCCACACCCAGGCACTATGTATGCAAATGCCCGAGCCATTGATTGTGAAATGCATATCAGAGTTAGAGGGGGAAACTATTTAGCCAGCTCGGGTTTGTGGAAAAAAAAAAAAAAAAGTAATTCTGTATCCCGCTGATTTAATATCCGACCTCCACATTCAATCCCCGCCCATGCAGCTATCAAAAGTACCCCTGGGATGTTTGGATATCATCTCCAAACTAACATCTGTGATTATGAAATGCTCAGAAGGGGAAGGTTAATAACAATTTGTTTCAAAGGGCCAGAGTCAATTTTATAAACAAATTCGCGTTGCCTTAAAAACAAACAAACAAGCAGAGTGGAAGCCGGCACCCGCGGGCAGGGGCTGGACCTGGGCACTCGGGGCAGGTTTTGTTCCCACTTCCCTCAGAGAAGAAGCCGGGGCAGTCCGGGACGGCCCGGGAGCAGCAGCCGGGGATGACGGCGGAGCAGGGGGAGAGAGAATTGTGCAGTGACAGCCCGGGGGATGCTCCGTGGCTCCGGCAGAAACGCACCCAGACACGTTTGGGGAGCGAAAGGTAGTCCCGTGTTTCTGTGCAGAAAATCGGGACAGTCCATGACTGTGGAGCTGGGTTCTGTAGAGCTGGGGACGGGGCAGGTCTGGGCTGTGCAGCGCTAGGGAGAAGGGTATCCATGCCCTGGGCTCCCCCCTCACACACACCGAGACCAGCCTTGCAGCTAAAACCAACCACTAGCCCGTCCTCAATCTGCTCTGTCGCATATTTGGGACCCCTGGCAAACTCAGGCAAGGCTGACGCCCAAAGCCTGGCCCCGGCTTCGGGAATAAGTGGCCTGGATGAGCCCAGGCAGGAAGAGACGACGGAGCCGGCAGCTCCACAGACACCCACACCCAGAGCCCGACGACAGCTCTTTGCCTACTGCCCTCCCCTGTCCGCTGCGCGCCCCTGCCCACTGCCTGTCCCTGTCCACTGCCTACCCCTGCCCGCTGCCCGTCCCTGCCTGCTGCCCGTCCCTGCCCTCTACCTGTCCCTGCTCGCTGCCTGACCCTGCCTGCTGCCCGTCCCTGCCAGCCCACGTTTACCACCCGCACTTCCTCTCACCCCACCGTCTCCTCGACCTGGAAAGAAATTTAAATTTGGCATTTGACATATTTTAAGGTCTTAAAAAAAAAAAATAAAAAATGGAAAGGTAAAAAAAGAAGCGCGTCTCATGCACACGCGCGTCGGGATGACCCGCCTCACTGCGGGGCCGTGCGTGGGAACAGACGGGAGCGGGGAGGGGTGGCCCCTCTCTCCGCGTGTCCCCGGGGCTTCCCCTGCGGGTGGGGGAGAGGTCAGCCCTGGCCCTCTCCGGTTCCTTTTCCAGGAGAGTGGTGGAGGGAAGGGGCCCGTGTCCCCGCAGCACCCCGGTGCCCGGTGCTTTAGGGTTGCAGCCGTCATGTACTTCCCCAAGGGGGAAAGAGGGGGGAAAAAATGTAGTTTCTTCTCCTACAGGGACTGCTCTTTTCAGTGTCTGCTCCTCGCGGGGACAGAGATGGGGCAGCCCGGGAGGGGCCCCGGAGCAGC